>NW_027272164.1:1235000-1375924 GCF_040938485.1 Diadema antillarum | reverse complement strand
CCTACCTTTATTAGGCCCCTTTGTTTTTGGATATCTCAGCCATTTTCAAAATCAATTTTGTCAAGCAAACTTTGAAATCCTCTTAGATTTGTATTATGCTCTTTTACGCTGGGAGGTTTCTTATTATTTCACAAAACATTTGGAAACCTAAAACCCCATCTCAACAAAGCCATATCATCCTTTTAACAAAGCAAACAATAGATTTCTTCCCGTGCGCAACGCAACACTCTCGAATGTACCATTACTTCAGCTACGCATTTCGCACTCTCATGGCGCAAAATAATGTGAGTTATAATTCTGATGACTATCACAGGATTGCAGAGTCATAAAAATAAAACAACGCCCCATAATGGAAACACTATATTATGTAGCTCGTTAATTTTGATATCTTTCATTGCCATGGCAACATCCAGCAAGGTAGAGAACCTAAAGGCCGTTTTTTATATATTATATAAAGAGAATTCATTTTCTGTATATTTGCATGACATTCCCTCGACTTGTTACTGACACATTTAATCATTTCCTCTGCCTTCTGGAGGAGTCCGTGGAGCGTTCTTTCATTATTCAAGAAAAATTAAAATAAAAATGTGGACTTATTTTCTTTTTTCACTTCCTGCCTTAAACTGCAACATTTCGAACGGTCGTAGTTTGTTTGTTTTTTTAATCCAGCGATGGCAACACATTAATTTAACCCAAGTTTACAACTTTAAAACAGATTTTCAGATTTCCCCTAAACTTAACTACTGTGTTTTACAGATATTTCTCAATTCACTGATAGTCAACATTTCTATTTGGGGAGGAAATTACCTTTTCAGAAGCCTCTAAAAACGAAGCCGAACGAAGAAAGATGCGTGCGAACAACAAAATAGGATTTTTACTCTAAATACCCTATAAAATACTAACTACTACGACCAACAAAAAAAAAAAATGAAATAAAGAGACACAAGCACAAAACCACAGAAATAAGATTTGGGGGGAACTCGATAGGTAAAGGAAAGCAAACAAACAAATGAAAAAAGAAACGCTTGTTCCCTGCATTCAAACGCTCTTCAATGCTTCAGATTTTCCGCCCGAAGAAATTATCTGCTTCATGCGTCAGCTTTAATTTCAGTTATAATGTCATTTTTAATGTACTGCGGATATGCCGAATCATTTGGCGTTATGACTTCTGTTTAAATCACGATTGTCTTGGAAATATGCAGCACATGTCCAAGCGGTGGAAAGCATTAGCTTTAGATCATTAAATCGCAAAGTTTTCTCCTTCAAGGTGCCACGTTAGCAAACAAACTGTAATTACATCCATCCATGGGGATACTAAAAGATCGAAACAGAACACGAAAAGGTTACCTGTATCTAAAATGAACTCTGGTATAACCCAATCTGGTTTGTTCGCCTTAGGTTGATGTATACTGTACTTGCTTGTTTTACTTGTGCACTTATTACATGTATTGCGATAATTCGATTTAAAAAAATTACTTAATAACTCGTCGTTTTCTTGCCCTTAAGAGGTCATGAAAATTCCATCTGTTATCAATTCTTGTTTTACATCAATTTCGTCACACTATATACTTCATTCCACTTCTTTTATCAACGTTTTAGCTCAATCTTCATATAGTTTCTCGACAAACATTATTTACCACATTGTTCGTATTCAGTCACGATAGATGCTTATGAAATATTGAAACATTGCAAAGTGGGAAAATACACACCAATCATTTTTAAGCGTTCATAGAAAAATACCTTCTTAAACCCTTCTTTACTTCTTTTTTTGCCAACAGCGTGTAAAGAACTAATCAGTGTATATATGTAGAACGACACTTAAATTACACCGCCAATGTGTATAACCTGACTCGATTAAGTGTTAACACATCATTACTGATGAAAAATCATAATTGTTATAATATATTGATTATCAATTTCGTGAAATGATTGGTTGGCTCTCCCAGTTTACAAGATCCCCATGTCTAATGCCGTAACGGTTGAACCACAGGCGATCATCCCTACTAGTATTTCAACGCGGGACCAGGGCTACGCGTTCAAGTTCCCGATGCGAACGCGCCCGTTGACAACCTGTTCGTTTTGGCCCCTCCTTTTCATTAGAAACCACAACTATGACAAATATGCTGGAGCTTCTATAGAGGCCCAGGAGATGGCCTATTTTCGAGCACAAAGATTTCTTTGGAACACAAGAGAGGTGGGTCCTTAAAAAAGGAAGATATAAGAAAAGACGGTGGTGTGTCGTGGGGGGAGGGCGCAATGGGAGAGGGACAGAAAGGAATGACCTCTGACACGGGGGGATTAGGTCAATGCTAAGAAGATGGCTGACCATTCAAGTGCATGCATCACAGTGCACGATCGTACTGAGGGGAAAGGGTATTGTGTGTGATTGAATAAAGCGTTAGCGTATGTGTGCGGTCAAGGTGCTTTGCCTTTGGAAAACTAGTTTAAGTTCAAGGCTTTGGTTTTTATAGGCTTTGTGTGTTTGGTACTAAATTTCGAAGCTCGTCTTACATACTGCCGGCCAGGACACGCGGAAAGGCTGTAAGCAGCCTCTGAAAAGAGGGTCTATGCCTACAGTACACACACAATTCCATGCAAGTTCGATTCAGACTGCTTTATCTGAAACAACGATATGTTTTGCGGCACGTGAACATGACTGAATATGATTGTTCTTCCCTGTTTAGGTCCTTCAATATTTAAGAACATATCTTTTAGCATTTTCTTTGTGTGTGTGTCCGTGTGTGTATGAGAGAGAGAAAAAAATAGGTGTATCTCTTACAAGTTATATAGTTAAGATTAAACAATCAACTATGATTCCAATGTTCTCTAAACCCTTGAAATATCAGTCATGATTTATTTTACATTCGGTTAAATGTTAAATTCTCGTTTTATTGTTATTAATTTTGGTAGTGCTGCTTGAGGGATTCACCTGATTTAAAAAACAAATACAATGTAACAAACATACAGAAAAACATATAACAAACATACGACATGAGGACTGCAGGAAGACTGAATTTTAGATTTGAATTTAAATTCAATTTGCATCTGGGACTTGGAAGATTTTTCTCCCTTTTTCTGGCGAACAGAGAACATGAATGCACACCTGCCATGCACTGGTGCACTCGATTGATCATGAGCTTCATCGCCTTCAAGTACTTAGGTTTTCTTTATAGTAGTTCTTATACGAGTTTCCCAGTAATCCGGATGTGCTTTGGATTTACAAATTTCTGATTCTGAAGGTTCGATGGCACGCATCCCACTTTCTTTTCATTTTTGATTAACGAATCTTATTTTATTTCCTGATTAAAGAACCTTTGGAATAACGAATATTCGGAATAACGCCACAAAATCCTAATGTTCAGATTAATAAACCCTTTTTCCATTCTCAGATTAACGGACATCTATAGGTATAGGGAATATAGGGAATAACGAACCTTTGGAATAACGAACCTTATTTCATTTTCGGATCGACGAATCTTCGGCATAACAATGATCACTCTCGTAGATCATCATTATAGCCTATACCGCCAGTACGGCTTTTTAGTTCCGTTATAGGACGATTTGAGTTTTTTCATTTACAGAAATGTCAGTGATTCGATAGTCTGCTCCTTGTTCAATAATTTATTAATGATAGTTTTCCCCTTATCACCCTATTGTACGTACTTGTTGTAAGATTTCTTTTTGTAAGATAAGGGAAAGATACTGTACCTCAATTTCTTATGGTTTCCGTATGGTTATAAAGGCTGGCCGTGAGGGCGCTGTTCAATAGATAAAATTCTGTAACGAAGAAAAAGAAAATAAACGATGAATTCATTGCTCTAATGATAATTTGGTAGTCTTCGATCACCTAGACTGTCAGTTGACGCACTGATCGTTTTTGTTATACAACTAATAATGTTGTGCATAGAATGCAGACGAGGTGTCTGGCTTCGGGCAGTGATGTCCACTGCAGAGAAGATAAGAAGAAGAAGAAGAGGAAAAAGACGACTATAAATGAAGATAATATTCGTTCCCGTTATGACTGCTGTATACATTTCACCCCGTTTAACCAGCTCGTGAACAAGAAGACTGTGTGGTTGCATGGTGGATAGGACTTCTCGATCTAATAATGCTGCGTTTACACCATGTTCCCGGTAACCACGGCAGCCACGTTTCAGGTCACCGTGGACAAAACGGGATGGACGTGAAACAACGCGATGAGACGGGATAGACAAACGTGACAGGCCTTGATTGCCGTGGATGTCGAGTCAGATTTTTAAACTGTAAAAAAAATGCCACGGCAGTCCCGGTGCTAATGAGGAATCTTGTTATACCGTAATCCGTAATAAAACGGGGTGAACACAACGAAATACGACGGCACGTAATAGGCCGTAGCAAAGCTCGGAGGAGTTCCGTAGCGGGACGCGACGGGAAAATTGACAGTCTAGCCTGACCGGAACACCGCCGTGAGAACAGCGTCTGATCAGATATTTATGTTCACTGAAGCGAGGACTGAAACGAAGAAGACTAGAATGCAAAGGAGTGAAAACAGGAGAGTGTCTCATCTACCCACGGGGCACTACGTTTCAGGCAAACGGGCCTGCCATGGTTGCCGAGAACATGGTGTAAACGCAACTTAACCCTAAAAAGACTGGGGGGGGGGGTGGCATCATGGCCCCCTCCTCCGGAAATTCTGCGATAACTTCCAGAATTAATACGATCTCACCGCGAGACATCATGACCTTTTTTCTTTAGAGTCTTACGCATCTTTTGATACCTAATTTGCGTATATACCTGCAGCTGTTATGGTATTACGCAACATGTTATGGTCACATGTCAATAAGAAATGACATAATATTATTTGTATGTGTTTATGTGTAAAATGAATGAGTTTCCTTTTGTTTTTCTTGCACAGTCTGTTTTCAGTTAATAAAATCTGATTTGAAGTTGAAATTGATTATTCTGAATATAAAAAACATAAACTATAGAAAACATAGAAATAAAAACAATAAGTAACAAAAAATACCGAGATGATCGAGTAAGCGTAAGCGTGGATCTGTGGATCCAGTCATCAGCGCCCTCTTGAATCCTTGGTTCGTTCCCCTTTAAACAGATCGTCCTAGGTTCAAATCCCATCTGGTGCGTTCATCTTCAGACAAGACGTAATGTCAACAAAATGTTCCTTTTGACGCAGAGTATAGCAGGGTATGCCTGGCAACTCCGGTGGAAATTATAAAGGTCTTCTGGTAACAGGAGTATTGTTACCAAACTTTATTCCCCTTTTTAAAGGAAACTTGACGTTCTATTTTGAACATTAAAGAGAGGGTCACGCTCTGAACATTGACTGGACAAACAAGACTCAGAACAAAGGACAGAAATAAAACGATTAAAGCTTTAGATAAATAAATAGATAAACAGATTTTTTTTTTTTTTTAAATGAAATGAAGATGGGGATAGCTGTGTTGAAGACGGAGAGAACCGAGACCAATAGTTTATTGTCCTCATACTCCTATAGATATAATTATGATAATGCAATTCCGGTTACGTCTGATTCATCAGATCTACATGTGCCACTGAAAGGAGCAAAATTGAACAATGTCGTATAACGGTTGCCTGCACACGAGATACTTTTTTTTTCCTCTTGTGTTCATTTCTGAATCTTTTCCGCTTTATCCAGTAAAACAACAAAATCAACAACTGTGAAAATGAAGAAGATTAAAACATTGGCAGAGTGATTACAAAGAAACAAAAACCAACCCTAAAATGTTTGCAGGGACAATACTTGAAGAAACACAAAAGGAACAGCTGAAGATTGCTTTGTGATCTACTAGAAACGTTTCCAGCAAGTGAGGGCGCTGTTATGATTGACTGTCACGGTCACGGACTCGTACGTCGAGCGAGTTTGGGGAACCAGAGATAGCACCTTCATAAAATCTTTCTGAGGGAAACGGAGGTTGCGTTCGCGTGCTCACTCTCTCTTTAAATGTAAAAACCTGAGTCAGGTGTGACGATAACATTGAACACATTTCACATTCCGAGTGTGTTACAATATTTTAATGACTACCTGCCAATGTTGCAGATGATTGTGCTGTCTTATCATTTTCTCGAGTTTTCCTCTGCTCCAAATCGACAGACTGCAATCCATCAAAAATCTAGCCGCAATCCTGGTAGCATTTGTCCCCCCCCCCCCCAAAAAAAAAAAACCAAAAAAAACCAAAAAAAAAAACAAAAAAAAAAAAAAAACCAAACCCAACAACAACAAACAAACAAACAAACAAACAATAAAACAAACTAACAAAAAAGCAAGCAAAATCACACCAAACAAACAAAGAACAAAACAAATAAACAAAAAATGATAATACTTCAACGCTAAGATCGCTTCACTGGCGGACTGGGCGAATTTCCATTTATCAACTCACTCCTTTTGTAGACCTAGGAGCCTACCTGTATGACTTGTAATATTTATAATCAGAGGCGGATCCAGGAATTCCTTAAAGGGGGAGCGCCTTAACAAAATTAAAGGGGGCGAGCACGCACCCCCACCCCCATTTTTTCTTTTTTATTTCTTTTGTTTAAAACAAAAATTAAAGGGGGCGCGCGCCCGGTGCACTCCGCCTGGATCCGCCACTGATAATTATCACATTTGTATCTGTGAATGTTTGTTTACTGTTATGATAGTCGTCCTTCTTAACTGTAAGAGGTAAATTTGGTGTTATCTTTCCTCTCTAGCGCCAGGAGCGTCTTTATTTGCCGAAAAGTGAGCTCCATAAGAATCCACTTTGAATAATAAGCATTATTACTTAAAAGAGAAGAAAATGGTCTACCGAGGAACTTATGTCTACACAGTTACTATAAAATAGGCTTTAGCATCTCTGTAATCTGATTGGTACACTGAGCCATGCGTCCCGCAAAATTCGAACGCATGGCTCAAGCCTTGAAGAGTACATGTCAATTGTAGGTGTACTGGACGCATGATGGGGGAAAAAAGGTTGAACTTCATGAATTTATCGCCCCCATCTTATAAAACAAATGATGCACAGGCTTATTTCGTGGATCAGTGAGAATTGGATGCTCTTGTTTAACTTTGGAAACAGTTTAAAAACCCACTCGCTGCGCTTGTGGGTTTAAACAGTTCCAAAGTTAAACTCGCGCATCCAATATTCTCACCGATACACTCTGTCCTGTGCATGATTTGTATATTATTTTTCATGTTTGTGTGGTAGTGTGTTTTGAAGTGATATCCTAAGACTTACCGGTCTCTAAGTTATTGTCCACTGCTTGTTTATTCCTCTCTGTACTCCCTGCTCTTTTGAAAACTTAGGATCCTTTAAAAGATTAGGTTTTTGTTTCCTGGGTGATTTATGGTTGCCTGGTATGAACGTATTGCCATTTGACATTTTATATGATTTTTATATGAATGAATTATGAATACGATTATGAATTTATATTGATCTTTTGAAAAGTATGAGGTATACATGTATATAGCATGTATCTAATGGATTCTAATGGATCTGGATATATTTTCACGTAAATGGATTAGTCAAACTGGAGGTAAACATCCGGTTAGGCTCGGACGTTGTTATGGATCACCCTATGAAAAAGATATGAGTGGAATGATGAAATACTGCTCATAAAATGGTGCATGAATAGAATACCAAACCCTGTAACATCTGATGGGGGGGGGGGGGGGGGGGGGGAGATTTCCAGTTTCAGGAATGGTAATTGTGTGTGTGTTCATGTGGCATATGTGTGCATTTGTTTGCCTGTGTGGGTTTGCTTGTGTGTGTTGCAGTGTAAGTAATAGAACTTTCACACTAGGAATTCTAGATACACAGAAAACATTGAAAAAACATGGAATTTGGGGATGGCTAGAAGGTGAGAAAAGTGAAATTTCATATGAATTACCAGTGGTTGGTTAAAAAATACAAAAATTACCTTGGATCCTGATCATACATGCACTTCATATTCCTCTTCTCCTTTACTCGTTTTTGTCTTCATCTTCTTCTCTGCACATAAACTTATACAGAGTGTATTAAATAATCGTACTTGTTTCCTCCCGTCAATCTTCCATCTTTCTTTCCTTCTTTCTGTCTCCAGCTCCACATCATACATTCTTGACTCTCTATTTTTATTCCATCGCACCTCAAGATTTATCATTCTCAGATCTTAATGATCTCTTCTGTTCCTTTTTCTTCATTTGATACTATAAAAGAACACATGTACAGTGCACTCCCGTTACTACGAACACGGTTATAACGAAATTTTGTTTTAACGAAGTATATCTTCTGGTCCCAAAATTATCACCATTAGAGTCTATGTTACAAAATTCGCTTATTACGAACACGGTTATAGCGAAATTTTCGTTATAACGAAGTCTTTTCCGAGCGCCACAGACAAAGAAAAACAAAAGAAATGTGCCCCGTTATAACGAAATGCAAATTGCTTTAGAAAATACGTAGCGGAACAAGCATTTATAGTGTCTCTGCATGGGCGAACGCTTCACATCACTCTGTGTTCGCTCCTTGTGTCACGCACAGTTTCTGAGGGGAACTTGCGTTTAATAATTCCATCACATTTCACATAAGTAGCTTTCCAGTGTATGATGAGTATTCAGCAAACAGAATATGATATACATGTATATACGTTGTTTCCTTGTTTTCGTTATATACTGTATTTGTTCGGTTATAATGAAAGAAAACTGCCGGTCCCGAGCATTTCGTTATAACGGGAGTGCACTGTATTAATCTCCGTGAATAATTTTCCCAAACTATCTCTTTGTGTAAACAATGGAAAATTATGTCACATGTTTTTCTCCTCCAATCACACATTCTCTCTCATCTCAAAATACACAGAACAGATTCACATTGCCACCTTTCGACACATTTTGAAAGACTCTCAAAATCTTTTAATTTAGAAATGCAATATCTTTACAAATACATAGTCATCAAATATACATCTAAAAGATACACATATTTATAGGGAAACATAAGTGCATTTGATATTCACACATCAAAAAGACTTTTAAGGCAACAAGAAGAAAAAGAAAAGTATGACAAAAGCAAAAGTGATAAATGAAAAGTGGAAATACGTTTCTTGAATAACATTCAAGATTTTCCGCAAAAATAAACATTTCAATGTGTGTGTGTGTGCATGGCCCAGCTCACACAATAATGTCACATGAATGTAAACAAAGGAGTCCTTGTGGACAGAAAGAGGGACGTCATAAAATTATGGCCCACACAAATTTTGACAGTTATCTCTACACCATCATCGCTGAAGGGATTTTATTGTTTTCTTTTTTGAAAAAAAAAAGGTGAAGCAAGAATACAGTGTATTCCACTTGTACTTAGCTTGGAATTTCAAAAAAGAAAAAGAAAAAAAACGACAATGCAGAGTTAAGCTAACAATAAGTAAATAACTTACTTGAATGCTCTTTAGAAATAAAAAAATGGACGGACTATTCTGATGCAATCATTCACAAAAAGCTTCTGGAACAGGAAAATGTGGTTCCAACTTGGAATGTGCACACATATAACTCCACTTTTTGGCACCAAACTGTCACTTACCACTAACACCAACAATCTGAATCATTTATGCGTGTGTTTTTGGTTTCATTTTCATTTTCAAGAACGTGTATGAATATTTCTAGAACCTCTTTAGGATCGCTTTAATATGACTCCTAGATTCAATCAGATGTGACTCTCCACGTTAATCCAAGTTAGAGTAACTCAAAGTGACTCTCCACTTTCCGAATACTAAAACACAGGAATATTTTTGATGTCTCACTGAAATTGCAATGCTGGGTATCTTGAACTCAACTTGAAATCACTGCGTTTCTGTACTTTAATACTTCTCCGACAACATTTCCATCTTGACACCTTCTCTCTGTTTTAACCAGTGAGTCCTTTCTGCTGGACATTATGTATCTGCATCAAAAGCTTTTAATGTTAGCAGAGGGCAGATTGACGGTAAAAGGTCAAGAGTCAGACCAGACTAAACACTCCTGTAGTATGGACATTGGTGTTTATTATCTGTGCACAGTAAAACTGAGAGTACCCTGTGGGCTGCAAACCCTCTGAAGTTCAATGACATGAATATTGATGGAATTTGATGCAATATTGTGCATTTCCAGTTCCTTGTGATTGTAAAATACTTCTGCTCGGAGATTACATCTGGTGAGAAATAACCATTGCACCTAACATAATGTTGAATACCATGGAGAATCGAGTAATACTTGGCTCTGACTTGACCAGCAGTGTTGGTGGCCACTGAAGTAAATTTGCCAGATGTGGATATTTCCTTGAGCAAGACAGTTTGTTTGGTGAATCTGAATGGTGACTGCCATAATGGCAAAAGGGAGGAATATGCCTTTAGTTGTTAATCCTGAGTGGATAATCCTTGCTACTCCCTTCTTCACTTCTTTTTCCCCTTGGCACTCTTCTTGTTGGGGCTCTTTTTGCCCTTTGGACTCTTCTTGCCCTTGGGCGAGGGCGTCCTTCGGGCCAGCTCGGCCTTCTGGGCCGCCTCGGAGGCCGCGATCTCCTCCAGACGCTTCTTCTCCGCCTCCAGGAACTTCTGGCGGAACGCCTCGCGCGGCTCGTTGATCTGGCTGCGACGTTCGTCAAGGCTCGTCTATGGGGAAGAGTGAGAGCGAGAAAGCGGGAGAAGAGAAAACGAAAAATGAATGTAAGTGCATGCTGTAAGTACAGAGCTGAAAACAGCACACATCAGCGGGCTCGACAATCTTGAAGTGTGGGGGAAAGAGATGACTGGTAGATATCTTAGATTTACAAGAAAAAACAATGAAGAAGTTTTAAGGCAAACAAGAGAGATAAGAAAATCGAAACACAGAAAATCTTAGGACCTCTTTCATATTCCTCATCATTGAGCCAAAGATAAATAACAGATTACACAGGTCCAGATCTTTTCATATTGCACTGCGTAATTCTTGCAAAATGTTACTCAGCTATTCAGACTGTAGACGAGTTTCATATCCTCCTAAAGACTTCCTGTTTCAAGAAGGATTAATATCTATATCAGTTTCTCTGATGGGCACAACATTATCTGTTATTTTATTCTTCTCTTATTTCTTTTTTGTCTAGTGCATTAAGACATAAAATTATCATATGCACTTAATATCTGGTGCATCAACATCATCCTCCTCATCATATCATCATCATCATCATCCACATCATCACCACAACTATCATCACATCACCATCAACATCAACACCACTAACACTACCATCATCACCACCACCACCACCACCAACACCACCGTCACCACCACCATCACCACCATCGCCACTACCACCATCACCATCACCATCACCATCACCATCACCATCACCATCACCACCACCACCACCACCATCACCATCATCATCAACATCATCTCTACTCATTAGTATTGCTTTAGTTCCCCCCCCCCCCCAATCCAATATCCCTGCTCATCTCTGACAACCTCCCCAACCATTCCTCTGGGTGCCCACCTGAAGCGCAATGCACTTCTGCAGCTGCTGCTCCTTGGTGAGGTTGCGCCTCTTCCGGTCCTGCTCCCTCTCATCCAGGACCGCCTCCCGGAAGAGCTGGTACTCCTTGATCTCCCGCTGCTTGGCCTCAAACTGGCGCCTCACCTCCTCCTCATCCTTCAGCCTTGGCTCCCCAGCGAAATCTGCCGGCCTGTGTGTGTTTGTTGGTGTGGGTTTGTGTGTGGGGGGGGGGGGGGGAGGGGAAGAGGGCAGGAAAGGGGAAAATGATAGCCAGAAATATGAAAGCAAGTACTCACTGATAACATATCATCTTTGTTTTCATGGTAATATCTCATCTTTTAAGATCATACCCCTGATGAGTGACATGGAGTATTCAACAGTAATATCTTATCTTTTATTGTAATATATACCAAAGGAGTGAAAGCGAGTATTCAATGTTTTTATATCATAGCTAAAATCTATATTTATCAGATAAGTGACAGGGAGTTCATTGGAAATTTCCTGACTTTTTCAATATACAAATGATGCACAGGACAGAGTGGATCGGTGAGAATTGGATGCGGGAGTTTAACTTTTGAACTGTTTATACCCACGAGTGCAGCGACGCATGGCTCAGTGTTGATCAGAAAAATCAATGCATGGCAATTGACCAATCAGACTGCAGAGATTCTAAAGCCCGTTTTATAATAAAATATGCTACATATTAAAATTGCATATCAATTAATTTGATAAGATGGCTTGGAATGTAGGACTCGGAATGGAGGCGTTATAGATACACATACCTGACGTATGGGCTGAAGTCCATTGTCTTCAAGATCTCCTTCGGGGGTGGTGGTGGCGGGGGTTCGTTGGTCAGGGTGGTCTCAACCGCAGGGTGCTCCAAGTCTGATGCAGGGGTCTGTGGGGGACCTACGAGTAGAAAGCAGAATTGGACAAGTATGATGTAATTGGGCATGTATGATATAATAAGCCTTGCCCTTTGCACCATATATAGCACATACTCAAAAGTAAATGGGTGATATGGTATCTACACAATTCAAACAATTTATTCGAAAACTGGAAGAGAGATACTTCACTAGATTTGTGTGAAGTTTCCACTTTTGTAGTCCTCAAAAGGGTGACACATCGTACACAAACAGTGTGTAGATGTTTATCTTCAACACATGGGTTCAGGACTACAGCATGTGACTAAGAAGACTATTACAGCTTAATGCAATAAGTAGCTAAGGAGACAAAGGAGAAATGATATCTGGCGGGAATTTACACAGACTTTCGCAGGAATAAGACCTCACTGCATAAGAGGTGGTTGAGTGAGATTCTCCTAATATATACACAGTTTGCTGTCATTTTTCAGGAAGTCAGCACTCGATTTCAGAATATCTGATGATGCATTTACGACTCAGACATTACGAATAAATACTGAAAGAAAAGCTCATCTCGTCATTGTAGGTAGACTTGAAGACTGCGAGTTCCAAATTATGACTTGTACAATGTTCACTACCTCATGGTTCCTACCTGACAAATTGTTGAAACTTAATTACCCATACCACTGAAGAATATCTTTGTTGTTAGACTATGTACATGTATATAGGCAGGGCTCACCATCAGTGGTGGCCCAGAGGCCCGGGGCCACCAAATCTCAAAAAAGGTTACCTTCTGGTGGCCTGATGGGGCAACTAAGATTCAAAATGGATTGTTGTCTTTCCTTTCTTTTTGGGCCACCAAAATTTCAAATTCAAAGATTTCAGTCGCCTGAACAGGCCCACCAGAGAAAAATGTTAGTGTCGAGCCCTGATTTACATTGTAGGGAATCTGAGTGGTCTTTTTGACCTTTTCCATGCCAGGGATTGTGGACAGTGTGTATAATATTATGGGGTTTTTGTGCTATTTGGCACTCAAGGCATACAAAGGGTTAATGTCTCTGTACCTTCCGCTTCGGCTCCCGCTGCTTCGGCTCCTTGGTCCGAGGGAGGTGGGGCGGCTTCTTCCTCCGCCTCCAGCTTGATGAGGTGGTCCTTGAGGAACTTCTCCCGGGCAGCCTGGGCCTTGGCGGCCCGGCCCGGCTCGGCCGCCTCCCACGCCTGCTTCATGGCACGGATCTCGTCCTGCCGCTCCGTGTCCCGCCGGATCTCCACCTCATCCTGAGAAGAAAAAGGAGGAAATGATCAATGCTTCTCAATCAAATGCGCATCTTTTTTTTTTTTTAAAACCTTATATCTGTTACAGATAATCTCGTTATAACGAAGTCCTCTGGACTGGCAGTTTTGTTTGAAAAAATAAACAATAAAAAACACAGAGCAGATAACATTGTGGCTTGAATTTTTAATTTGCTGTAACTAGAATTTCATTATAACCATGTTCGTTATAACGAGAGTGCATTGTACTGTACATGAAGATTATTTCACTGTGCTCTGTTTTACTTTTCTTTTTCACAATTTGGTGAGAAATTGTCAACTTTTCTCTTACTTTAAAAGTGTTAATGTTAGCACGAGAAAGTCCTACTTAGGTGAAGGAAAATATAACCCGAGTTTCAACCCAGGGAGGAATAAAGGTGGGCTTGAAAATGTGCAAGCATAACAGACTAAGGGCAGCAGAGGTCTTTGCAGATAGTGCCAGACTCACTGTTGGTGTCTGGTCCAGGACCACCCGCAGGGTCCAGTTGGGCTTGCTGACGTCAAACTGCTGGGAGGAGGGCCGGGATGAGTTGGCCTTATCCTTGTCCTTGTCCTTGTCTTTGTCCTTGCCCTTATCCTTGCCCTTCTTGCCCCGGTCCTTGGCCGCGGCCTTGCTGTCTCCCTTGCCCGGTGATAGAGGGCGCTCTTTGTTGGCTGAGCAGATGAAGAAAATGAAACCACGATGAGAATGCAGGATGGATACAAATGGATATGTACAGCCTCTGATTGCATATCTAAGCCAATGTTTTTTAAAGTGCCCATAAATACAAACAATGAACTTTAATATATAATATGCAAAAAAAAATTCAAATGAGAAGATGCAAATGAATGTGTTAATTGGAATAATGCAAGAAATATTGCTGGTTGGAATATGTATAAGGACTCTACAAAGTATAAATAATCATCAGTAAACTAGATGAATACTTAGGTGATAACAGACTGGCTGGATGAGCATGCCATTCTGCTGTTGCAAATGAGAGAGAGTCACAGAAATGATGATTAAAACTATGAGAGCCACTGTACAATGAATGAAAACTGCTGGGAAATCAGACCGCTATGTTTTTATCTTTAATATTCAGAAACACTCTACTGTCATAAATAGTTTTCATTAGTTTTACCACTGTGCACTATTAAATGTCAAAATCTTTTGTAGTTCTGAAACAAAAACAGTGACAACTGCCTCATGCCTATGAGAGAGAGAAAGAGCAAAATATTGATGATGAATATTCTAGATGAAATGAATATCCTTGTGAAGTTGAGGTAAAGAGGAATATACATGTTGCAAAGCCCTACTTGCATTCAGGAGTTAAAAAGGATACTTTCATGGAATATGTGCTAGGAAAAATTCAGACAAGAAGGTTGTTTTAAGACTAAAACAACTGATGATAAATATTGTACATATTGTAATGTGCAAACACAATCAGACAATATAAATACACACTCACATACATTCATGCATGCAAAGTCTAGTTAAAGGTAACTATAACACTACTATGTCACTATTTTTACTAGTATGTTTTTGAAATGCATATATCCTGTGATGTCAACGATATACTGTATACGCCAAATATTTCTTGAGGTTTTTATTTTCGAGAATTTCGCGAGTCAGCTGCTATTTGTGAAATTAAAAACACACAAAAATATTGACTCTAACGCCAATATGAATGTGACGTACGCGTATACGTTTCTCCGTTCAGTAAGGCACTCCACGATCGCGAATTTAACCACTCACAAAATTGTCGGGAAGTCCCGATTCGTGAAAATTTAGACTCGCGAATATATGGTGTATACAGTATTGATGGTAAACACAGAAGCATCATACTGGCAGTGGTCTACTTTGTAATACATTGTAAGTATCAACAAAACATGTAGAATAGGTGCAACAGACCTCATGTGGAAATAGCACGTTAACAAAACAAACTGGCACTACTCTTATGTTATCTTCATGACCAGTTTCAAGAGAGATGTGTGATATGGAGCATCTAGTAGACATGAGAATTATGAACTGTAAATACTGCTACCACTCAGAGCTGTAATGAGATTGCTACATGAGAGACTCTTCAACAAGAAGAAATAGATGCAATTTAAAGTGAGTTTATAAGACGAAGCGGCTCATCGGATCTGCGCCAGCTAAAAGAAGTAAGCGAATATTAGTATGACAGTGAACAAACTAAATCAAGGAATGATTTTTGCTGGGGCCTGTTCATAAAGACTGAGCGTAAGTTGCAATCAGTCGCAAATTACGTTTCATAATCAACTCTGCGATTGATTGCAAGTAAATGTACTGAAAGTTATGCTTGATTTTTCTTGAAATCAAGCATAATTATCTTCATGAAACAGGACTCATGCTCAATATTGAACTTACGCTCGATTCAATGAGTTATGCTCAATAAATCGAGCGTACGATCGATCGCAACTCTCTATGAAACAGGCCCCAGGTTTCACATCACACTTTGCTGTGCGTCTTTTTACGCCACTGCTATAAAAACTGTCTGAAGCAGTTTTCTTCCTTAGAAGTGTACAGGATACCATTTGAAATATTATTCATCAGCTGAAATTGCTAATGAAATTCAAGTTGGAAAATTATTGCCTTTACGTTGCTGGAAATCTGATGTCATAATGCCACAAGAGTACATGATGTCAGCTATATGCTGTATTCAACAAAGAAGCATGAAAATACATGACATGAAATATGTGAACAATGCATCATATGATATGACTAACACTTACATATTATGTACCATATATATACAGCTTGTTAATCACTACGCAACACAAAATTTTCATTGGCAGCGGTTCTATTCAACTATGATGAGGTTAGAATGGCTGCTGAGGCATCTTGATGAGCAAAGTGAATAATTCATGTTGGTTAAAGAAAAAAATAGCATCTGTTTGATATAACTATATGCATGATACTTAGGCATGAAGTGGCTGCCTGATTAAATGCAAATATACAAATGGGTTAAGCTTGTTATACAGAATATATGACGCTATAGTCAGGAGATGCATATTGGTTATTGATGAGAAAAGACTACTGGCTATATATATATAGAAGCAGTCTTTTTGACTTTGCCTTTTTTTCTCTCGTGTGAGTCTTCCCTGTCACCTTTGAACTCCGCGGCTGAGGCCTCTGATTTCGCACTCTCCCGCTTTCGTGCTGTTAGTAGCAAAGTTAACGAGACATTTTTTGCAGAGGGTTAAGTTCTGTGCCTTGTGCAAATTAAGCAATGCAGAATACACATAAAACATTCAGTTTAGCAATCATAAACTTGAAATCATCCACACTAATGACCAACAAAAGGAATCACAAAACAGTACACATTAGTTCCTAAGTGTGTATATTTACAGACAGTACCTGTGAAGTCAAAGACATTCATTCGCACATGAATGAAATATGTCACTTTCGTCACACTAGTGTAGTTCTTACGTGTGTGTATTTACCCGAGAAGTCACAAATATTTACTTGTATATATATGCAATGAGTAAACTTTGCCAAGCAATAGTTCTTATGTGTGTGATTTTACCTGTGAAGTCACGAACATTCATTCGCATTTATGGAATGTGTCAACTTTGCCAAACAATAGTTCCTTATGTTTGTGACTTTACCAGTGGAGTCACTGACAATCATTCGCACATATGCAATGTATCAACTTTGCCAGATAGTCTCTCAGTATTGAACTTCACCATCACTGGGTGTGTCTAGGGAGGCTCCCACTGGTGCCTAGATACCACAATGGCATCAGCCACACCCCTTTCTGTAATGAGATATGGGGCAAGCATTCTCCAGACTTGCCCATGTTTCAGCTACGTACATAGAGAATCTGTGAGAATGAGATGTATTAACATCCGCCATACAAAGGCAGTGGCCCTTTGTTGTGCTTTTGTCTCTGTCTAGCAGTTCAGCCTAATAGTGATCATGTGTTACTACTGTGGGAGATCAAAATAAGCAGACTGGATACAACCACCAATTCCTGTCAAATAATGAGCATCATGTACTAGGTAACCAACACAAACAAGCAAAACTGGACATTTTTCTCAGTCAATCTTGGAACAAGGAAAAGTAGAAATTACGCGGTGCGTAATATATGTCCCCGCCGGAAGTAGCATTTTGTAGCAAAATGTGCAATATAGGTAAAAAATCAAGGTCAAAGGACAAAGGTCAAAGAAGTACATGTAAGAAGTACATGTAAATGTGTAAAAGTTTTGAAGCCCTCACCTAGTGCCATCACATAAAGCAAACGGAATCGAAATCGGGTTAGAAATGGCGAAGGCGTAGCATTTTATAGCCACTGTACAATACAGGTCAAAAATCAAGGTCAAAGGTCAAAGAAGTCAAAGGTCAAAATTCTGTGTAAAGTTTTGAAGCCCTCACCTAGTGCCATCACATAAAGCAAACGGAATCGAAATCGGGTTAGAAATGGCGAAGGAGTAGCATTTTGTAGCCAATGTACAATACAGGTCAAAAATCAAGGTCAAAGGTCAAAGAAGGCAAAGGTCAAAATTCTGTGTAGAAGTTTTGAAGCCCTCACCTAGTGCCATCACATAAAGCAAACGGAATCGAAATCGGGTTAGAAATGGCGAAGGAGTAGCATTTTGTAGCAAAATGTACAATATAGGTCAAAAATCAAGGTCAAAGGTCAAAGAAGGCAAAGGTCAAAATTCTGTGTAGAAGTTTTGAAGCCCTCACCTAGTGCCATCACATAAAGCAAACGGAATCGAAATTGGGTTAGAAATGGCGAAGGAGTAGCATTTTGTAGCAAAATGTACAATATAGGTCAAAAATCAAGGTCAAAGGTCAAAGAAGGCAAAGGTCAAAATTCTGTGTAAAAGTTTTGAAGCCCTCACCTAGTGCCATCACATAAAGCAAACGGAATCGAAATCGGGTTAGAAATGGCGAAGGAGTAGCATTTTGTAGCAAAATGTACAATATAGGTCAAAAATCAAGGTCAAAGGTCAAAGAAGTCAAAGGTCAAAATTCTGCGTAGAAGTTTTGAAGCCCTCACCTAGTGCCATCATATAAAGCAAACGGAATCGAAATCGGGTTAGAAATGGCGAAGGAGTAGCATTTTGTAGCAAAATGTACAATATAGGTCAAAGGTCAAGGTCAAAGGTCACGACTGAAATTCTGTGTAGAAGTTTCAAAGCTCCCATGTAGTGCTATCATATACAGCAAACAGAATCAAAATTGGCTCATAAATAACAGAGAAGTAGCAAATTGAAGATTTTGATCACACACGGACGCACACACGGACACACGGACGGACACACGGATGGACGGACGGACGGACACACACACGTACGGAGCCCGTTTCATAGTCCCCTGCTCAAACTCGTTCGGCGGGGACAATAAGGTAAACATGATACCTTTGGTGCATATATTAATGATCATGTATATCAAATGCAAATAACTCTATGAAAGAGACCACCAAAAATACATCAAATGTGCACCAAAATTGTTAATACCCTATTGATGGTGTTCCAATATGATTCTAGCTTCATCTCATGTAGCATAAAATGGATACTAAATTGTACAAACAGCCTGAATAGAATGTAAATGCCCGCATAAATTTCAACTGACCAAAATGTTCATTATCCACTTGCATACTTGACAATATATTCAGAAATATATGGTTCAATTCTATGGTTCCAAGACGGAAAAAAAAATGAAGATCATATATTGTATGTGAACACAACTGAAACAGAGCATTACATACAACAACAAATATCTGAGGAATATACTGAGTTGCATGATGAACGGATATACACTTTGCTCTGGCATCTTCACACAACTTGATTGACATTAGTTTGAGTACAATATGATTTGGAAATATAAGGTGAAGGTGGTGTAATACAACATTTTGGGTAAATCTTGTTCAACATCTGTTATATATGCATCTGGCAGTTGGTCATATGATGAGTCAAAAGACAAAAAAAGAAGACAAAAATAAAACCTTGAGGTCATGGGTCCATAACATAAGACTTTATTGATCAACTATTTATGAACTTCTCACCTACATGTACCATCCATAAAATTCTATTATACGCAGTAACCTCCCCCCCCCTCCCCCCTCCCCCCCCCTCCCCCCCCCCCCCCCATAAATCATTCAATTCTGATGAGTTGAAATTTGGAGTATTGACTCATCACTGTTAATGAGCCAATAATTCTTGCGGGATCCAGAACACATAATTGTGTGGAATTGGGATCCCGTACAATGCAGCGACAGATGACACTGGCCACAACAGTCACATGATATCCGAATGACATCATACGTCTTTTCTCTTGTAAGGCATGTATTCAGTTCGAATGAGGCAGAAGAAAGGGGCACCAGCAAATCAAACTCATGTTAAACCGACTGTGACATGCAAACAAAGCTATCATCTCTGCCAGGATCAACAACTACATCATTACACTCTGCTGACAGTCAAAGTCAACAGAAAACAAACCCTTTAACCATTTCAGTGGCCATTGTAAGAAAACAAGTCGAGTTGCTCGCATAAAGAAGCACACAATACAGAATATCTGCTGATAGAGATCTGTCCAGGCATTATTGATGAGCAGAGCTGCCCCACCCAGCTACACCCTGCAAAAAGGCGCACATTATCAAGGTATTAAAGGACTGCGAAGAAACTATTTTACATTGCAGTGTGTTGCCATAAGAGCACAAGAAGAAAACATAGCAGTGATTGATTTTCAGGAAGTTGGTGTCCCTATCAACTCTTCACACTGATATCATCTATTGTACTTACAAATGTTGCTGAATATATGATGTACCCACAGTTTGTGATAAAAGGTTTTATAACTAGCACAATATACACAATAATATTTTGCCAAAATATTTCCGATGTCTGATGTTTTGGACATTTCTAAAAATGGGTTCATCAAAGAGAGATGGGTACATAACACGTCTATATCAATTCCATCAACCTATCATCTTCTGTGACAATAGGATCTATGACATCATAGTAGGAATGTGGGATAATATTTTCAGTCCTGATTGACAATAATATGGGTTCACCGTGACCATCATCCTTCTGTAGGGGGTTTACCCAAAAAACAGTCATTGTGGCTACTATTTGACTTAATATGATGACATCTCTATCAAATTGCTGCTGTAGCATCACAACAACTTATTCAAAAGAACATAATGATAGGTAATATTGTTGCGTATACATGTGAAACTTAACTCCCGAAAAAATGGTACTGCTGTTCTGGCAGTAGACAAAGAGTGAAAGCAGCATCGTCACAATGCACAGAGGCCCATCAAAAGCAGAGACAGGATGAAAAAGCAGCCATACGCCTCACATCATTGCATGCCATAAAGCAGGGCTCGACATTAGCACTTGCCTGCTTGCCCAGGGCAAGTAAAATTGTATGTCGGGCAAGTGAAAATACAAAAATGCGTAAAGTTACTTGCCTTTCAAGGAAGCAAAAATTTGACTTTAGTACGCAAATCAGAAGCTCTTCATGTCAATTAATACATTGGCGCTATTTTGGGGCTAGTACTCATTTCTCTCAGGCGGGTAAAAATCACAAAAATTGATGATTTTATTGGTCTACTGGGAAGTGAAAGAAAAAGTTAGTGGAGGAAAGTTAATGTTTGGCCCTGCAAGAGTTAGTGTCAAAGCAGAAACGACTGGTTCAGTTTGATCATATTTGGCATGCTCTTGACATAATGGCCACCAAATGGGAGGCAAACATGAAATGCAACACTAGACTACCAGTAAGCAGCACAAAGTGCACATGCACACTGCTGGTGAGTTCTGCCCCCTGATGTCTCATGGTATGTAGGCATGCCACAGCATAGACAATGTGTGTGGGGTCAGCATGCAAGCATTTCTGTAGTAATGTAAGGCGGGTGATGGATTTGCACCCCCATGCTGGCTGTACCCTAGCAGAGTATTGCAAAATTCACACTGAAACATTGATATAAAATGTTAGAGTGAGAATGACAGCCCATGTAATATGACAGATGGCATAATTCGGTTGTGGAGGAACATCTCATATGCCCGAATTCACGAAGGTGGTACAATCTTGTCCATGGTTTAAACCATGGACAAAGACCATGGAGCGCCAAGTGTCGCATGGAATATTTCATAGCAAAATCAGTCATTTCATTGACGAAATGATTATTTTTTAACAAAATAACATTTTGTAACGAAAGGAACATTTCGTCGACGAAATGATAATGTTGTTAATGAAATGGTCATTTCTTGGACAAAATGACTGATTTCGTTACGAAATATTCCGTGCGACACTTGGCGCCGCATGGTCTTTGTCCATGGTTTAAACCATGGACAAGATTGTACCACCTTTGTGAATTCAGGCTAGAATGTCTGAATTTCACTGCCCGAATGGCTTATCCAAGACATATCTCACAGGAACTTGAACTTTTATGCAGAAACACACACACAAAATTTTTTTTAAAAAGTGTCATAAGTCAAAATTTGCAGAAAGGGACACATGAATTGTCCCACAATAAATTTTGACACTTTTCTGAGATATTCCACCTCCAAAACCAAGTCAACATATTTTATATTGAATGGTAATATGATGATATGATAATATGTCCCCGTGTACGAATGTGATACGTGTGTATGTGTGAAGGATGTGTGGTAAGGGACTGCGGCTACAAGTGCGCGATGGAGAAAGGGAATAGGGGAGCGGGGATATTTGCCTCTTCTCAGTCGCGACGGTGAATCTGTCTTTTCGTCGTCGGGGTCTTCGGGGAGTTTGTACGTCAGAAAGACAGCGGTGCTGTGAGCAAAGTCGCTTTGCTCCACTACAATTTCATGTGCAAAAATACAGCATTTTTTGTTGTTGATGTTGTTGTACTTCAAGCACATCCCAAAGAGAGTGCCATCATACGTGCAAAAGAAGAGTGACTACCAGGTAAAAATTAGGTCTTGGGATTTGCAATATTGCAAAATATATATTTTTTTCTTTTTGCATTCTAAACAACAATGGACACATTTATTTGCATGGTATGGTGTGCAATAAATGGGCTCTAGTTCAAGCAGATTTAACATATACATTTCCATTCCTTATGAGATTACAGGGTATTAAAAAAAAATTGCCATTGCATATTCAATATTCACCTATCTTGATGCATGAAGACTTTGAAGAAACCCTTATAGCTATAAAAGTATTTCACTTTCCAGATGTTTCTTGGCACACAAAAGTCAAGGACTGTGTTTTATTACATGATAAACACCACACAATACGTACATAATGCCTACATATATCATGCTGTATCACTTGTTTAGTAATTGCACAGTTATTGGTTGTTGAGCGTCTGATCTGTATGTAACATAATCACAACTAAAACCAAAACAAACAAGAAGTTTATTATAAAATCATGGAAAGAAAGAGATTAAAGATGAGCACATCAGACCAACTGAAAAGGTAAATTTGGACTGAACAAACACAAAATTAAAGACAATTACGACAACACACTTATATATTCAAACAACAAACTTCCATTCCTTGTTAATGGTGAATTTGCATGAAGCTTGCAGCATCTTTTTTTTTTTTTTTGGTGGTCACCTTACTTCCTTTGTGATCACTGTTAGCATCACTTATTGAAAACCTTGGTGAAGATTGTCATACCAAAACACAGATTTGTTAGATTGTGACAAATGTGGTTCCACATAAGACAGTATGACTAAAGAGTGGTTTTAGCTTTGCACGGCTCACTCAGAAAGGTCTTCACTTATCTTGTATCCAATAAATCAAGACAAAAGGAAAAAAATCTCCTTCCAAGATTTGGCAGTGGCACATCGAACAGGGTTAGTCAATTTATGAAATATTTCACACACATTTGTCAGAGTTTTCAGCTTTTAGGTGGTTTTGCACTAAGAAAAGAACTCATTTGTAATCACATTAGGAAACTAAGTTCATGCTCATCAAACCTTTCTTGTGAATCTGAAAGCAAACTTAACTCACATTTCCATGGGCATTTCTCAAATCATGTTGGGCTAGATGTAGTCCAGAGATGTTTTCCATATGATTTCTGGGTCCATGTTGTTAAAGTTAATAGTTTGACCTTCACAAAGCAATTGCAGGCATGGATCTTTGCTCAACGTTATTATCACTCCTGCCATAGTACATGGATATCACATGCAGGTATTCTTCGCATGTAAGCTTTTCGATCGAGACTTCTACATCAGATTACGGGAACTTAAAGTTTGTGATATTTGCATTGAGCAGTTGGCAACGGCACTCATCTTTATGATGTCTACAAAAGATTTCAAACAGGTTTTTAAAACATGTTTCAGAAACGTGATTACAAATGGGTCCTTTTGTAGAGTCTGAAACCCCTTCTTGGTTTGCTTTAGTAGCTGTTGTGTCTTACCTTTGAGTTCATTCTTTTCCAGTTCCTTGAGAACCTGCACAAAGGCCCAGCTGCTCTCTGATAGGGGCCAGCTCTTCCTCAACACCTTGGCTTGGATGATGTACTTGTGGGGCTGTTGGAGTGCCAAGACAGATGGGAGAAAATGTTACAGAAAGAACGATCAATAGCCAGGTGCCTATATGACAGATGTTGAACAAGATTTACACTAACTGTTAATTTTCCTTTACCATACATTTCCAAACCGTACTAAACTTTTGTCAATCATCATAAAGCATACAGCACAATGTGCCTGGTTGATACCGTTTGCTGACTATTGCTAGTCACCTGGGGCGAATCACGAGGGGTCGGCATAATTCCCCGTTTTCTTGTGTGTCAATCAGTTGAGCTTATCACTGCAAGCCCTTGAGTATTTTACACGACACATTTTTCTTTCAGTTTGCTACATTTTTACTCTCTTGTTTTTTTTCTTCTTTTTTTTCCTAAGCAGACTTGCTTACCACCTTGTTATGATATGACTTAAGTCATCCCTATGTTATGTGTTAAGTGTGAAACATGTTTTATTTAATTTTCAATTGTACATTATTGTAAACATTGAAAGAAAAAAGGGAGAATTCTGTGTGCTCAGCCATACACAAGTCGTGTGGAGATGCCAAGGGAATAACTGTCCATCATGGTACTCAGTATATTCCTTAGATATTCTCCGTTGTCTGTAATGCTCTGCTTTTACTGTGTTCATAAAAAATATGTACCCTTCATTTTTATTCGGCTCGAAACCAGATACATATAAGGATGTACACAATACAGAATAAAGATTTTCAAGTTCTGAACTCATGACCTCTGACCTCACCTTGAACTCTTCATCACTTTCTCCTCTCACAAGGTCACCAGAACTTCGGCTTGCACGCTGGAATATGAAAATGTGAATACCATGACCATTAAAAATCAAGCATTTTACACTCTGATAAACTGTGATTTATGTATTTCATATTTCATATATCATACAAGGCTTTATGTTATCAATGCCAAATTCCTATTTGGCAAATGCATTACGTTTACATTTTGTATAACAATGCATTAAGCCTAGCTCACACCTTTGCGTTTCGAGCTTGCGTTCAGCTGCGTATTGCCAGAACGCAGTCTAACGCAGCCCAACGCAGCACTACGCAATGAAGCGAGCTAATACGAGGTCAATACGCAGACTAACGCAGAGGCTTTGCGTTTTAGCTCGCTAGTTTGAAATTTTTTCAAACATCCGCAACTGAACGCAAGATCGAAATCCATACGAGCTAAGACGAGGGGCAACCAGCAAATGCGAGCAAGGACGAGCAAGGTACGAGCAACAACGAGCTGCTTAACGCAGGCCAACGCAGCTTTACTTTGAATTGCGTTTCACTGCGTATGGTTGCGATACCTGCTCGCTTCACCTCGCATAGCCTCGCTTTCATTCGCATTACCTCGCTTTGGCTCGCATCACCACACGCTGTTCCTGGTACTGTGCTCGCATTTGCAAGGACCATTGCGGATGTAGCTCGTTACATTGCGAATCTAGCTCGTCCGTCGCTCGCTCCCCCTCGTTCATCCTCGCCTTACCTCGTTCATCCTCGTTCCCGTTCGATGCTGCTCGCTTTTGCTCGCTATGACTGCGTATATATCTGCAAAAACAAAATCTAGTTAGATTGGATTGAAATTCATTTAGTTGACATGAGAAACACAAATTGCTTATCAAATCATGAAGTTTTTGTAATGATTGTGTTCTTTTTGTAATGATTGTGTTCTTTTAGCAACATCAAGTCCAAACATATCAGTTTTTGATAACACCTCAAACTGTGTTTCCTGCTGTTATTGTAGGTTTTGTGGAAAATCTTTTTTTTTTCTCGAATTGTATTACCACACAATGTATATCGCTGAAAAGTATTTTTTTAACACAGTAAGATGCTCTGTTCAGTCCTCAACAGCTGCAGGTAATTAGCAAGGTTGTCATTCCTGCTATAGTGACCATAGGCAAGCCATTCTGAAATAACCTGTAATGAAAACAATGTCTTGACCCAAAGCGACATTTAGGGTGACCCTATAAGGAAAAGTTTACTTCAGACCATGAAAACAACATCAGAATCGATTTCATTGACCCAGAAACCCTATAATACAGATTTGGAAAATGACTGTGAAATGTTTACCTTTTTAAACAATGCAAGTGACTTTTGAATTTCAGATGACGGCCATATTGGATTAGGTCAATATGGCCGGAGGGCATCCTTCTTGGCGCCCATCAAAAATTGAAATAGTATATAGGGTTTTGGCAACATTTGTACCAAATTTGGTGCTTTTAGAAGAATTTGAACCAAAAAGTCCTTTGTGTGCCCCCCTCCCCAACTGTAAAATGTTAACAATTTATATACCAGTGCAACTCTCTACGAGCTTATACGCAGCAGGGCGAACTGATACGCAGCGGATCGAGCAGGAACGAGCAACAGTTGAGTGGATGAGCAGTGAAACGAGGAGAAACGAGTTAATGCGAGCTGCTAGCGAGCTAGTGCGAGATGCTAGCGAGCAACGAACGAGTGGCGAACGAGGTACACGCGCAACTGGGCGAGCAATCTTCGTATTGAATCGTACTGTTAAGAGCAAAAGCGAGCTGGAGCGAGGTGAAAAGCAACCTAAGGCAACCGTAGGCAATCATTTTGTTAAAAAAATATACGAGGTACAACGCAACAATGTGACTGCTACAAAATATTTTGCCGCGGAGCGCTGCATTAGGCTGCTTTAAGGCTGCGTTCCGCTAACGCAGCTATACGCAGCTAAAACCGCAAAGGTGTGAGCTGGGCTTTACAAAAGTATATAATTACTGCACATGCTGTATGCCTCTGTATGGATGTGTAAAAAGGAATCACATATCCCACCGCATACATCAATAAATCCTCATTTTATTCTTTTCATGAGCAGTACCAAGAATCACACAGCACTCTGATTTCATCTTAAATGAGACACTGCACCATTCATTGCTCTGATGTCAGACTAAAAGCATATATATCAGGATAAAACTGCACTAAATTAATACTCTAGCCACATCAAGCCCATTTTCTCCCTTGTGGATGATCTACCATAATCCGATGTTTCTGCTTGCTTAGGAAAAACACAAGCAGGCCATATTTAGGTTCTGGATGGATAAGAGATATGGGACAGAACAAGCTTGTCATGTAAAAGCAAAAGAATGTGAAAAAGGGGGGGGGGAGAAAGGAAAGGGGTGATATAAGAGGGGAAGGGAGGGTAGAATCCACCAATGGAAAGGGAGGAGGGGGGTAATGGGAAGGAGGATTTGGGGTAGTGGAGGGGTTCAATCGTTGTGTCACTCACCGAAGCTCTGCCATCATGGCTGCTGGCCGAATGAGGCTTGCGCTTCCCAGAGCCCAGGCTGATGGTGCTCCCATGACCCCTGGCACCGCGGGCAGCTGGATAGTCATGTGACAGAAAAACAGTCAATCAAAAATCACATTTTTTTGAAACCTTCACGTGTAAACATTTTTTATGTTTCCTTTTTTTAAAAACTCATATCTTGAACGTGATTGAATACAGGAGTTCTTGCATCTTTCAACCTTCAATTTCATTCACTTTTTTCATTCTTCATTTTTTTCACCACATCCATTTGATTTAACATACCAATTATTATTATTATTTTTTCAACAAAGTACTGCACGATGTGGTCGGTTGCTAGCCAAACAAAACACCGGATCTGGATCGGTGTGAAGATGCTCCTGCACTGGGGAACAAAAGTTTGTTTTCAGTGAAACCTAAAATGATTTAATATTCAACTCAACTTTGCCTCAACAAATAGAGCGTCTCATCTTTCAACCCATGTGAAATCTTGTATCATTAAACTCAAGACCATTCACTATTTGTATGATGACTGACACATGTTTGGCTATCACTTCTAGCACTTAAGGATCCTACTCCCAGGGTTTTACTCACATGATCGAGATGAGCGCTTGTCATCCTCTCCTGGTTCCCGGTCGCGGAGGAAGTTGAAGGCGGGGATAACAGCGTGCCCCTTGCCCGCCGTGCTGGCCACCACCTCCTCATTGTCCAGCACGTCCAGGCTGATGTAGACGTCTGGCTTGGACGTGCCAAACTGGATGCTGGACACATGGTCCTCCTGTGGCTTGACCACATACCTATGAAAAACACAACACAAGGTGGAATTTAGAGACCTGGTAGCATGGGGTTTCATGGGTGGCCCAACTTTATTGATTTTCATTCGTTGCCCACCGGGGTACAAGTAACAAGTTGAGGATGGGCTGATTTTGCTACAACACGCATTTCCCATAGACACCTGCCCGAGTATACTCACGACTCGCCTCTAACGGGTTAAAAACCATGAATAACACCCATCAACAAATATAGACATCAAAGATTACACTCATTGGAAAAAGTTGACTCCGGTCAAGATTCTTTGGCTGCGTGTTTACTTACACAGAGATCAGTGATGAAGCTGTATGCAATTTGTTATGAGGATTCTAAAATATATCCGAGCCGGGTCAGTCTTCCCACTCCATGGCATCCCCAGGCTACGGGGTCTTTCAACACAACAGTCACACAGACATACTGACTACCAAGAGATTATGTGTTGCCAATTCAATGTGGAGCTGGGAATGGTTTGCTGAATCTCTGATGAGTGTAAGTTTTCTTTCTTTCTTTCTTTCTTTCTTTCTTTCTTTCTTTCTTTCTTTCTTTCCTTTCTTTCTTTCTTCCTTCCTTCCTTTTTTTCTTCCTTCCTTTCTTTTTTTGGGAGGGGGAGGGGTAGATTGTATCACATCTTGATTTATGATCAAGCATTTACAACCTTCTCCCTTGCATTTCTCTACTCGTGTTTGAAATATCTTATTGGAAGTGGTAAAAAAACATTGAACTTCACATATTCTTTGCAAGAGAAAATCAAGGGTTGAAGGCTCTCCACCTCATGATGATGTTTTCCTTGTTGGGGATGTAGTAATCCCGGATCTCCTTCAGCAGGAAGCTACTGTTCAGGCTGTCCCTGGCTGGCTGGGGAAGGGGGCTGGAGGAACCGATCAGACGCATCCTCCACTTGCCGCTCTGGAGCGGCAGGTCGGTGGTTCGAGCCTCGGCGAGGAAGGTATAGCCTCTCTGTATATTGAGGGAATTTATTATGTGTCAACAAAAGAGAGAAGCTGTTTAGATATCCCATTGGATGCAGATGATAAGATATGATTACCACCTATAAATGCAGTCAAACCCGTCTATAGCAGCCACCTGCCATATGCAACCACTAAACACAATCTCCCCAAGAGAAAAGCTAAGTTAACAACAATTTCTATAGCATCCACCTGTCTACAATGGCCACTTATTTCATCTCCCTTGGGTGGCTGCAATAGACAGGTTTGACTGTAACTGACTACTCTTCGAACTGACATCTCAAAAGAACTTCATATAAAGTACAACACTATAGATGCCTTTCTGTCCTTAACTTCATGAAATGTCCTGTCGGGAATAAAAATGCTGGTCAGGAATGAAAACTTTGGTCACACTCACGAGGGGAAAGAAGATATCCTTGAAAACACATTCATGTCACCGGGTTTGCCTTCTATGATTGGGCTTATATTTGTACTGCCACTCTCTATCAACGCAAAGTCCTGGGCAGGGAGGAAGCTAGGTCATTGTAGGTACCAAAGTAGACCCTCACCCTGTTCTTGCGGTACTCGTAGGGCGCCACCCTCTGGAAGACCCTGGGTATCTCCTCCCCTGTGTCATTGTCTACCACCCTCAGCATGCACGTCGGGATGGAGCAGTAGAGTTTGGGCACCACTAGCATGGGCTCCTGCACGTACAGCACATCCCTGCAAAAAATGACATTCACAACTTGATATCGTAATCAAGGGTTTGCACCCTTAAAGGGTCATATACTTGTATTTGCATTTTGTCCAGACTGTACTTTTTGTTTTCTTGTTCTCGTCTAGGATGAGCTAGGAATTATATGTTGGAAGTAAGTTGTACAGCTAGGGCAGCATAGGCATGGAATCCTTTAAATACAGCACATCTCCGGAAGGAAACAGCCATGATTGTGTATCATTAACAATGGCTTCTCCAAAGAGGTGTGTATATGTATGTTGCCCATCTCTTCTTTTTGTTTTATCAGTGATATCCTTTGAATCAATGCATAAGCTGGGATTGACTAGTAGAGCATGGGTATCATCTGCATGAGCTCCTGCTCATCCTTGCAAAAAGCAGCTACAATTGTGAAACACGTAACAAGGTCTATAACTTGACTCCACAAAGGCCCCATAAATGTCGCCCAATCCTTCTTTTTATTACTCTTGTCTGCAGCTTGCTACAAATCATAGGTTTGGTACAAGTGGTAGAACTAACAGCAACCACCAGCATGGGTTCTTACATGTTTGTTTGATAGATACTTTATTTTCTGCAAATCAATATACATAAGTTACATAATCATGAAAATGCAGGAAATATACAAAGTAAATTCAACGCAGTCGTTTGACTTGCATAAACCACGATACATATAAGTACATAATCATGAACATGTAGGATATATGTAAAATAAATTTAACACAGTCTTTTGACTTGCATAAACAACGATATAAAAGAAATTTAATATACAGTATGCATGTCTATGCAGCAGCGATAAGAATAACATTTATAGTTAAGAAACGATTATGCAGAGGGCCGCCATTACAAGCATTGCTTGAAAGGATGGCCGGCCCTGAAAAGATGGCTGGCCCATGTAAAGCACATCTTTGCAGATAGAGTAGCCATCACTTATCATTTTTACCATGTTGCCATTGCTGACAAGGTCTTCGTCTCCAATGACCAAAGAAGGCCATATTTTTGCATGTTGCCCAACCATATAACACAAGAAATTGTCAAAACGCAGATACAAGTATACAAAGTGTGGGTGAGTGGGAGGAGAGAAAAGCGCCCTCACCTGAAGACCACAAACCACGTGTGTGGAGGCTGCTCCTGGTATGTGCCCTGGAAATCCACATAGGAGATCTTGTTCCATTCATCCTGGTAGAAGGTGAAGTGTTGCATCAGGTCTGGATCTGACTTGAACATAGTCCTGAAGTTCAGGATACAAGTTGAGCAAGGGGTAATGGTGAAATCAAACACATGGACATAAATAATTCAGGGTCACTCCTGCAAATTACAAAATTCACGCAAAATTAGGATTGACAACTTACACTATACACACAATATTTCAGTGTTCTTGACGATGATATTGTTGTTGAAGTAGAGGTGTCATGGTATGGTGATTTTAGCAGTCACCAGTTAAGAGTCACTAAAATGACTTAAAAAGGAAAATTGAGGTGTAACAAGTAAGCCAAAAGGGCACACAACTAGATAATCCTCAGTTCAAATCTTGTTGGGTGTGTTCACTTTTGGACACAGATGTTTTACCAACAATGTCCTGCTGAACCCGCGTATGAAATATGGACATCTGGCACTGCGGTGGATAATGACAATGGAAGAGCAATGTGTACACCGGAAAGGCTACCCCTGGATTTTCGACATATCATCATCATCATCATCATCACCATCACCATCATCATCATCGTCATCGTTATCATCTTCATTTCTACCACTACTATCATGATAATCATGATAAGCATCATCACCATCATCATTATCGTTTATCTTCATCATCAGCATCCTCATCATCATTTTCTTCATCATTACCATCACTACCATGACAACTACATGTATGCAAGTGTGGCAAATATAGAATTTACTTACATTTCCCCCTGCATTCACATCTCATCAAGAAATATGGAAATATCTACTTCTTACAATTTCTCATTGTTTCTTGTTTGTTTTGTTTGTTTATTTGTCTGTTTGTTTGTCTGTTTGTTTTTACCTGAAGAGGTGAAGAGCATGCTGCTCCAAGTTTGGCTCCATGAGACTCCAGGCTTTCTGAAGTTGCTCCTTAGCCTGAACATTCAGTTCAGTTCCTGCGAATAAAACAAGAACTGCTAAATGAACAACTGGATTCCCACATGAGGCCTATGTATATCAAACTCAATTTTATTTGTGTTCTTTGTTATTGCTACTTTTTTCCACAAATAGTACTAATGTAGACAAAACAACCATGCAATTAGAAGATCCTGTTGTGTACAGCACATGATACATGACACAGCATAAAATCTTATACTCTTTGAATTAACAAGACACTGGCTTTCAGTATCATGACACAACCTATAGTCAGTGAACAATACGATGTCCCACTTGTTGCTTAGTTTTGTCTTCCACTGGCCAACAGTCTGAAACAGCAGTGCTTCAGCCAGTTTGTACAAATCATCTGTTTGAAGTATATCTGAACTGGTAAGAGCAATAACTAAGAGTATTTAATTAAAAATATTGAGAATAACTATACCGAGAAATTCACACCATGAAATCCAAAAGGGCCATATTAATCTACATGGAGGTGGGAAATGAGAAATTCATTCAAGTCTCAGATAAGTGCATTTGAACATGTACGTTTATGGAAAATGTGCTATATAACTGAATTATTATTATCATTATCATTATTATTATCATCATCATTATTATTATTATTATCATTATCATTATTATTATTATCATCATTACTATCATCATCATCATCATCATCATCATCATCATCATCATCATCATCATTTATTATTATCATTATTTTATTATTACTATTATCATAAGTAAAGGCATGTTCATCTCAGCATATCTCCTAGTATTGGAAATATGTCTGTCACGTTCAGAGAACATACGGAACTAATAAGCCCACATTCTTACCGGGTGTTCTCGCTGCCTTGACCCTGCGGACGTAGGTTCCTCTCCAATTCCTAGCAACGAGGGAGACAGCATTCTCCTCCTCATCTGTCGGGTCCCTGCTCATAGAGACAGAGGAGGAACAAAGAATTAATCCTCTACATGCGACTACTGACAGGAACTTCAGAATATACTGGCATACTATGCACTGGTACTAACAGAGTTACTGATATTCACAACCATACCTGCCTGTTAAAGAGTCACATAATCTTTGCGTATGCCACAAGTCTGCTAAAAAGTGACATCAATGGTGTGATACTTTCACACACTATAAAAGACAGGGGAATTACATGTAACAGTGATAAATTCAAGAAGAAGAGAGTCATTCTTGTACGTCCTGCCATTCTCTGAGTTTCGAATAAAACGACAAGAGGAAAATATTTTGAACGAGCCATAATATGCCACATTGGTTCAATATACTTCTATACTTACAATGGCATTGCTCTAAATTACGCATTATAAAACAAATTGGCATGGTCCTCAGTTTTCATGGAGCTTTGCATATGTCTCAAACTTAATTTGGGGCATATTCTTAAAAGTGCATAGAAAACAGATTCATATCGTATCGCACACTACCTAGCTTGTAGAGAGAAGAGTAGAGGGGGAGAGAGAAAATGAAACTGAGAGGAAATAAAAAACATATTTTGCGGATAACATAGAAATATAAGAGATTTAACTCACCTATCAATCCAGTGGTCTGGAACTTCAACTGTTAAGAAAAGGAAGAAAAATCAAAACAAACATATTACCTCTGCAATACAAATATTAACTTCTTTCTTCTTTGAATGTAGTGATGTGAGTATTGCTCTTTCCCACACATTCACACCATATTACAGTATAACTCTTAACTGTCTCACAAAGAAACCCAAACCTAGCATCCCTTTGACAATGAACAGATGATAGGTTGCCTCCCATGTTAAACATTTTATATTTTTCTTCAAGTACTGGCAAAGTGTAATGGGATATACATGTATCAAAATACCTTGGAGCACAAGATTGTAAATAGAGTACACAGGTTATCAAATAATCCACTTTTCCCTCAAAATCTGAGTTCTGTTTAAAACTATTTACAAATTCACTTAATGTTGATCAATTCTCCAATATTTTCACAAACTTTCAACAAAAATCTCAAATTTTTTTAGCATCACTGATGTTATGTTTTCACAGCATGCCGGTTCAGTGTACTTTTGTGATGGAGGGATAGTCACAACTGACCTCAGGTGGTTGGTTATTTAACACACACTCAAACATTGTTTCAGTCGCAATCAGCTGGAGAGTAATGGGATAAAAAAAGGGGGAGGGGGTGATGTGGGAAATGGGATACACATGGGATGGGGTATGGAAGGGTAAATATGCCAGGAACAGGGATTGGGTTGGGTTGAAGGAATTGCAATCAATGAATCAACAGTGTGTGTGTGTGTGTGTGGGAGGGGGGGGGGGTTAGTTTGCATATTTCTTGTATACTATTTTGATTTTGGAAGAGCCTAATACTGTCATTATATGAAAGTTGGTACAAATTAGGCATGATTTCCTCTTAAACTATGCTAAGATTTTTGGGGTACTTCATCAAAGCAGTTCTAATTGTCCACTTTCTTTCTTCTGTTTTGTTGGAGGGGCAAGTAGAAATATGACCAAGAATACTGAAGATATAAAAATTGAAACATAGTATCCTATTAGATAGAACATTACAGTTGCTTTTTGTTCTCTTTGCAATACCAATGATCCACAGCTATAACTGCCATCAATCCACATTTCTGCTGTATTAAATTACCATATGATTTCTTTTGTTAATTCTACCAAGCTTTTTTAATAAACATTACAGGGACTTTGGAATTTCACAATAACTTGCATTCATATATACGTAAAACAACAAAATGATATCCACCACCAAGGCGCAAAAAAACACAGCAACACAAGGCAACCTTGTGAAACACAGCGCATCGATTTGCATAAAAAATTATGACAATATATAATTGACAAATAACAAAGGAACACAGAAACAATACAATACTTTTGCATTAAATCCTCTAAACAAGAATCAAATCCAATACAAAACAAAATGTACAGTGTCATATAAAAAGAAAAAAGAAATGACACACACAAAAAAATCCTCAATAAAAGGGCAAGAAACCAAGCATTTTTGCTGGTTTTCCTGATATTCCCTGTGTGGTATTCTGACAGAAACAAGGGTGTGTACAATGCAATTATACAGCAGTATGTGATTCCTGTGGAGTAAAACAAATTTGTGACATGAAAGAACGAAAAACATAAAAACTACATCACATCAACAACAACAATGACAACAACAAAAAGACATTCAACAATCACTTGTTTAAAAGGTCTGTTGGGAGCCAAAGACATAATTCAACACAAAACGGGGAATCACAAACGGTGGACATTACACACTCATGTTGGACAAGTGCACAAAGAGATGACCACTCTGTTTGTATGATCAGTCAATATTGTTACTTTAGAGCCACAGTGAAAGGAGATTAATGTGTGATGCATCTCAGTGGCTAGTAATTTTAAACGTTATCAACTCGCTATGAGAGCATTCTGTTGGATAAAAGGGAGGGTGATTCCTTTCATTACAATGCAACACTTGCATGTCTGCTTGCAAACTAGAATCAGTCTAGATAGTAAAAGAAATCCCCACTGGAATGGACAAATCAATTCTTTTGTTTGCAGGCAGGATTTCCACAAAAATCTCAATCAGAAATCAAATCTAAGATGTAGAGGGAAAAAAAAATGGTTAAATTATGACACGTAATAATTGTATAGCGTTCTGATTTTAAATGTTGTTGTCTACAGGATGACTTTATAAAGAAAAAAGTTAGAAAACACATTGAAGGCCCCTATCATGGCTGTAATGTAAAAAATATACCACCCCCCCCCCCCCCTTTGTGGCCTGTTCACAGAGTCATAGATTTCAATGTACTGCCCACTCTTTTTTCCTATTTTGAATTTCAGTCACCAGAAATATATTCCTGTCAAGGTTGTACAATAAGAATCCATAAATGTACCTAGAATTGATTTATTTTAGTGTAAGTTTGGTTTAGCAAGTGCAGAATGTGTTTTGTGTAGTGCTCTTGTCAGTCGACTTGTCGTCTGTAAAGTGTCATTGCAATGTTGCAGCACACAATAAAACACAGCTGTGAGTGCACAAAGTGGAAAGTAAGCACGAGACAGAATGTGACAAAGATTTCATTTGAAAAAAAAGCAACGAGACACACCGCCCTGCGGTTCTTCCTCAGCGGGTTCTGTTCGGAAGGCAAAGAAAAAGCAAACAACAAATAAAAGCAGAATACATTTTGGGCTGGACAACCATGCAAGGGATGTAAAAACAAAACACAAGCCACATAAAAACTTGCACCAAAGCAACCTCCATTGTGCATTCCCAACAACTGACAACACTTGCGAGAAATTTGACAAAAAAGATCAGTGTCAAGTGTTTTGTGTACAAAAAACAAAAAAGAACACCCATAGGAGAGTGAAATTGTGTCCCACAGAGTACCCAAAGTTCATAGGGGTGAAAGTGTGGAGGAGACACATTTTTCACAGGGAGCGGGATACTGGTCGACTCTCATTTACCTATGAACGCTTCAGATCCTTCATGTCAGGTTGTGAGTAAAAACAGTCAACACCATGTTATATGGAAAAATCTGATTTCAGGAGATCACACTAATTGTATTCTTTGAATAAAAACTGGGCGAGGGACGGTGCCACACGCGTGCTACAGCACAAAGAGTTCTGTCAAATTGCACTGGCAAAAGTGACTGGATTTTTCTTTTATTTTTCCTCTCTCCACATTTACCACTCAGCAGACACTGCAATAATCCTGATAGACTGAAGTTTTACCTGACCTGTAAAAATTTTGATTCGTACTCTATCACTTGTGACTCATTTTCAATACTTGATGGCTGGTTGATATTAAGAGTTTTTACTGTAGCTAAGAAGTTCCTACACAAGGTCAGCAAGAACGAAATGTCTTGTCCATTGCATCAAGTATTCCCTGCTCATCAAGAGTACCAAAGGTACATTAGGCTACATGTTCACATCACAGGAATGACACCTGTCTTTTAAGGAGTTTGTCATGGATATTGCCCATAAAAACATACACACAAGTTAATTTTTGCAAACTCAGGTGGCTGTGCTCAATACTGAAAATGCTTTTACAGTTCCATTTCATAATCTATTCATTCATCTCAATGAGAAACTGAAAGGGTTTTTGTTACACCCCCTCCCTCTTAATGTCCAGCCATCTTTTGTCTAGTACACATTCAGTTCCTTTTATCTTGTGACACAGAGTTTGGAAATTAACTCCAAAAAAATGTTCCAGCGAGCAGGGAGAAACCCTACAGAGAGAGACAGAAGATTCACAGCGTGCTCTTGTATTCTGGATGAAAAGTGAACGGACGACACGCACACCTCGTGCAAATGATGGTTTTCCTGACACCTTTTAGCTATCCTGGTGCATATGATCTGTGCACGTTCAACACGACCGCTTAAAATGCACAATGTACACTTCTACACTACTTAATGAAAAATGGCATGATGGGTGCAGCTACATGTAATGAATAGGCCATTTACTGGCAGAAGCACACACAAATATCTGCAAGCAAGCTTTGCCTTTACTTAGGAACAGGGTTAAAACATCACAATTTTACTGTAAAATCAATTGGATTTTACACATGATATGACAGGTGCCATAACAATATAAAAGGGAACAGCCCTATTTCAGTGTGCCATCAATCAACATTGAGGGTTTCTCAATCACGTTATGCTTTTGTTTTGTTTACTTTTTTATAGAAAAAATTCCAATCTGCCAATGAGCTTATTACAGCATTTTCACCGCAACATCAGCAACTGCTTGAAAATTGACAGTTTACTGAACCACATTCATGTAAAAGGAGCAACTGCAAAGTAAACGGAAGTTTGATAGTACTTAATTTGCTTTTCATTTGAATACACAAAAGGCGACAATTAACATTTTGATACGGAATGCCAATCAACTGATGAAACCTTACGAGGGGAGGGTTTGCCTCCATTATCTTGCACCACAAAATGACCAATAAGTCACTGCGACAACAGTTATTACTAAAGCTGTATCCATACAAACACAGGACGAGTTTGGTGTCAATCAATGGTGGGCATGGATATCATTTGAAAGGTAAGACATTAATCTATCCCCTAATCAAGGTCCAGAGTCAATAGGGATCAAGAAATGTGTACTCTACCTTCTTGTTTTTATGACAGAATCTACATAATAGCACATACTGCATTCATGCTTTTTCCCTTGGTGTGAATCAAACTTTTTTCTTCCTTAATTTTCTGTGATGTAAGAATCTTCTTCAATCTCTGCACCTTGCTTAAATGACTTATGTTAAAAAGCCATACTAGACAAATCTAATTTCCAATTTCAAGTTTGAAGTTTTCAACCATGAAGATCTTGTTCAGACGATTTTGAATTGTTGCAGCTTGCTGATCATTTTGTGGTGGCAAATAACTCATTAAGATTGACACCACTCAGCACTGTCACTCTCTCTATAAACATGTAGTCAACTAATGAATAATATACTACATGAACAAATAATGCCCCCAATATCAAAACATAACAAAAACTCTGATGGCTACTTTAAGCCATCTCCACTTGCTGCTATTCTAACATGCAGAATACGTCTTCAAGACATGGAATACACATCAGTGGATGGTAATGATAATGAACTTACTCTTCCTCGATTTTGCTGACTTCCTTGAGGCACCAGTCGCTGTGTATAGAAGGAAACAAAAAGCTAGTCAATCACTTGATACTACTCGAACAAATAACTTTTAAACATACATAGAAGTTGCTTGACATTATCACGATCTGCAACTATTTAGATTGTCTTTTTTTTTTGTAAGCAAAAGTAAATCAACATCTTAACTGCTATATTTGCACTCCATTAAATCTAGATCCAGATCAACTGGGTGAAATTATAACTTTAATTTCTTTTTTACTGAAAATCAGGATCTTGTGCACTCTTTTGCGTGCTTTCTTTCTGCGACATATGTAAAAATGTTTGAAACTGATCATCAAACTACCCAACTTGCAGGTTGCATTGCTCAAAAAACCAACACCTATAAATCTTGAACACTTCAAAAACTACAATGATGCAGTGATGAGGAGGAGGCAGAATTATTAGATGAATTCTTCCAAAAAAAAAAATGTAATTGATTGGGTTATGTCACTATTTAAAGGAAACAGTGCCATTAACCTGATCATTTTCTATGTGAAAACTCATGATTAGAACTCAGAGTGTCAAAGGGATGAAAAGATGCAATGGCTATTTCATTTTGAATTAAGGATGAGAGGTTAACAATTAAAGGCTCAGCCAACGACGAGATACGTGTTGTAGCTACATCATGCTGTCTTATCTAGATATGAAAACACTACAGAATTAGTACTCAGGAGAAAGAAAAAAAAAACCAACAACTTAGCTCTGAAGACATGAATTCATGAAAATCTATACAAGTAGCATGGGAAAAAAAAAACTATTTTAAAACTCAGACAAAATATGCAGGAAAACAAACTCTTGTATGATGCTGCACTACCAGAATAAGCCAGTTTCACACATGCTTCTCAGTTTCTTGTACAGGTGTGGCATATTTGCCAAACTTGTTAAATACCAAAAAAAAAAAAAAAAAATTCTACACAAAATTGTAGGTTATATGATGACAAGTGCCAGCAAATCTATGAACATGAAGAGAAGGGCAAATGCGTTTCATGATCATTACAGTGTGCCGATGAACATGCAATATCATCATTTCAGTGCTGCAAAAGGGTATAGAAAGACATGCAAGTGATTATTTGTGGTTGCAAACGAGACAAGTCACAACAAGGCTACCACCATCTGTGGCGTACGTCATGTGTGTAGGTCAGAAATCATACTACCGTTCAGTGACGCCATGAAGGATAATAGAGTTCTCATGCATGCAGGTGTGTGTGTGTGTGCATGTGCCCCAGTGGGAATGCGTTTGCTATATCTACAGTGAAATATGCTTGCTTTCTAGAGTGAACGGCAGAGAGTGGAGGAAGTGCTATGCCTGCATCCATTCCTGACGAATGATGAGGATGTAGTGTTGGAGGAAAGTAGAGAAAGTCTTGGATGGATGTTAAAAGCAGAGAAAAGTGTAACTCAATGGACCGTCGGTATATATACCTCCCGAGTCACTGGTGTGGTCTGCAGCGTGCAATGGAGGGGAGGCATAACGTGCAGGGTGCGTGGGTGGTGGGATGGGATGCACGCAGGGGGGCAAATTAGGGATGGATGGAGAACAAACAAAAAGGGTGAGAGGTCATTTACAGGGGTGTAACATAATGGCCCAATGTGTGATGGTTCTATATGGTTCTATATGGTTACAAGTTATATAGTCAAGGTTTTTTGTTTTTAATTGTCTTCATTCTTGTATTAAATGAGGTAGATGGGTGATACAGTACATCATTAAAATTGCAATATAGCACAAGAGATTATAGTGATCAGAGAGTGAATGGAATACATGTTATTCTCTTTTTTCCTTAAGTCTGTGGTTGACTTAATTCCTAAGTTACAATTCACACATGAGCTCGCTGATCTTACTTCGTTCCTATACATGTCTAAATCTGAAGACATATCAAACTACTGAAGTTTTCATCACTGCGAATGTCTTTTGACAGCAAGCAGTTAAAATTTCTTCACAATGTCACAATTCCACCAGTATAATTCAAACTTTCATAACAGCCAACTCTTGATATGAATGCATATTTTCTAATGGCTCTTTGCATGAACACACTTGAATTGATATATGTACCATGTATACACCTAAAAACTTGTTTTCAATGCTTGTGGTGTACATGTGCTAAACTATTGAACATTACAGGTGACCTTAAATTGCATATACTATTTTGGTATGTGTGGAAACAAATTATGTATCCTATGGTTTCAGCATCTGTAAAACCAACAAGTGCTACTTCAAATTCCCAGTGCAGGATTGCTGAAAGCAACTCAGATAAAATTCTCAAGAAAGGACAGTAAGACAGAGAGAGAGAAATAAAAAGAGAAAGATATAAAGCTGAGAGATTTTAAACTGCCGGAGCTCTGATACTTACACGGCCTATCAACCACTGAGCGGTCTACGGATGGTTGGGTGTGAATAGCAAATTCAAAACAGCCATACAGCATAAAGTTCACAAACATGCAATCGTATTATGGCACCAACTTTGGCATCAGTTTAACCAAAGCATCTACTACAACCCTTGTAACTAGTCTTTTCATATTGATGAATGACATACTTCTAGGCCCGAATTCATGAAGGCGGTACAAATGATACCATGGTTTAAACCATGGACAAAAACCATGGAGCGCCAAGTGTTGCATGGAATATTTCGTTACGAAATCAGTCATTTCGTCGATGAAATGATTATCTTGTAACGAAATGACAACATTTTGTAACTAAATGAACATTTCGTCCACGAAATGATAATTTCGTTAACGAAACGGTAATTTTGTCGACGAAAGGACCAATTTTGTAACGAAATATTCCGTGCGACACTTGGCGCTCCATGGTTTTTGTCCATGGTTTAAACCATGGTTTCATTTGTACCACCTTCGTGAATTCGGGCCCTAGTGTTGGTTGAGAACACATGCACTGTAGTAATAATCTCTGGATATTTCTACTTTGTAGATATGAGGTCCCCATGACCCTCAATTTAGTGAATTCAAAACTTGTTAGATCTGTGTGGCATGCTGGTAGAATGTTTGGTTTCAAGTTAACATGTCTGCAAAACTGTCGAGTTCACAGAGGAAAAAAAAAGTTTGCTGTTGTTAGACATAAAAATCCTCATTTAAGAGAAATGACTGCTTGATATACATGTATAGTTCTCTGGAAAGGAGACAAAAGAACCAAGTGCTTATTGTCCAGAAGGAATGACATTACATTACATCATGAAATTGCTCTAAGAGAAATCCAAATCAAGTGAGTTTGTTTGGACTTATCACATTTGTGCCCAAATAGTGGGAAGAGTACAAAGTTTCACCATGATGAAGTACAGTATCGACTGACTGTATGATTCGTCATTGACTACAGTTCTCCTAAAGCTCTGCTCTCGACGTATGGTCACACATGGTCTTTGCAACTTGAAACCGTGTGAGATGTAAAACTGACCAACATGATGGTTCAACAAATGTATATAGTAACATTATGCAATATGCCACAGGGCAAGATGATTTGTTGCCATTCGCAGCATGCACCATGCCACATTGTAAATCCACCAAATTATCCACTTAACCGAGCTGTCTGGCATTTGATATGATCAATATATTATGATGTACTTTGTTGAATTCTAATCAACATCTTTTCCAGTGCAGAATGGATTTTATGATTTACATTCACATGCATTATTTTGTGCTATGAGATGAGAATGAGACAATAATGTGTTGAACAGTACTGGAAATGGACTAGATGCTAGTTAGATTAACTTAGAAAATGTATGCCAACACCAACTTTTAGTAATTACATACATAGACACATATCAGTGATAACATATACACATGTAACATTGAAAAAAAAAAAGACATCAACATTGGCTTACATTAAAGCACTCCTTGACAGATAACATCACAGTTAGTCTATGGATAACATTTCAAATTTGGTCCAACATTAAAAATTATGAAGTCATACACAGCTTAATGACGCATTGTGTGTTGTGTAGATATATACGTGGACAATGGATGAGCTAATGATTTTAATCTATCAAGGCACCAGTAAATATAACTACAATTGTATGCTCATAAGAGTCGATGAAGTCCTGGAGTTCTCTACGTGAAGCATGTCATGAGTGTGTAAATAGCATTGGTGGTATATGCCTTCATGTACACGTAGGTACATGCGAAGAAACTCACCAGGCCTGCTAGCACTGAGGGGCACGCCCGCAATGTTACGCGTGATGACGTCGAAGTTGAAGGCCTTCCAGGCAAAGGTCATCTCGGGGGTGAGGTGCTCGGCGAGGGCCTTGCGCAGCGTGTTGTACATGGCATCCCGGAAGATCTGTCACAACGTGGGCAGGGGGGAGGGGTGAGAGCACATACCAAAGATGAGAGGCTCATTCAAACATTTAAGCTGTTATGCAGGCACAGCAACAGTCAAACAATAGCCGCATTCATATGTGAAAAATAGCAGGATGATGACTGCGCTCAGAATCTCGAGATTTTTGCAAGCGTTCACAGGGGAAGAAAATAGGCAATAGATCATTCCTGGTTGGTTCCATCTACTACATACAGATCCTTCCAAGACAAACTTTGCTTTCCAGCTAGCCAATAAAACTTGCATGCAAATATTGGTACATGTTCTACTCTGATTGACACTCAGCTACATTTACATCCTCAATCTTCATAATGAAAATGGTAGCAATCATCACCCAATGCAACAGTGCCTTCTTGTTTCCTGAGTTGGCATACCTTCAAGATTAAAACAGGTACCGGGTACTATATATAATTAGCATGCATGCTCCCGATGGGAGGCCCTACCCCAAAGTTGTGGATGACCGACAGGGTGTTGGTGCGAACGGGGCAGTGCAGGTAGCCCAGCTCCTTCATGTTAGTCTGGAAGAGCTCCTTGTTGTCAAAGTTCTGGATGGCGTTCCCAATGGTCTGCATCACCTGCATGGCCTGGTCCACAAAGCGGCAACTCTCCTGGAGAATGCAGACGGATCGAGTAGAGTCGGAAAGGAATTGGGTTGGCTCCAATGGCAGGGTGATACATACTGTACATGTACACCATTTATACTACCAGTAAAGCAAAGTTAGTTTCTGAAGCCTCCTCGAGCAGCCTTTTAGCTCAGTATACACAGGCAGAATACAGCAAAGGCAATATGAGCTCATCAGCTTCTGAAACCACCTATAGGGGGTGGTTTCAGAGCGTCCTATAGCTGTCTTGAAGAGGCTCGGCTGCAGTCTAAACGCTCTGGGTTTAAAGAAGCAGCTTTTTTGCCCACCCATGCAGAAGTTTAACACTGCAGGTCATCGCCCGCAAACTAAACACACCAGTCAACATGACTGACTGCGAGTGAACAAAGTTCATGTTTCCACATGAACATGGCATTCAAAAGTGCATGTACTGTAGTTTGTTGGAGTGGAACTCTGTTACCATGAGAACGTAGCCAGTCAGGGCATGCTTGGACAAAATCTAAGCACGCAGCCCGAGTAGTGTAAACAGACAAGTCACTGATTCTTCGAAAGGGCTTTTGAAATGGTTTGAGGAGTCGTATACATACACTGTACATACATACGGGTATAGTTGCAGACTCTCTATGTATCTCCAACTGTACTTGAAGGTTGAGCACACTTCAAATACAAGCAGAGGCTTTAAAGTAACTCTTCTGCTTAATTTCACTGAAGTACAGTATACACCATATATTTAGCGAGTCTAAATTTTTCCTGAATTGGGACTTCCCAACAATTTTGCAAGTGGTAAAATTCGCGATCATGGAGTACTTTACTGAATGGGGGAAACGAATAATGTGTATCACATTCATATCAGGATCAGAGTCATTATTTTTATGTTTCTTTAATTTCGCGAATAACACCTTACTCACGAAATTCGCGAAAATAAAAACCTCGCAAAATATTTGGTGTATACAGTATACAAGAACGTTTGGCAAGTCCTCTATGGAAAAAGTAATTTTCCCATTACAAATGGATGGGCAAAGGTTTTGAGGACATCATACCTTTGTTAGGTGAGTCATGACGGTTTCTTCATCACCATATGTGAACTGGATGGTCGAGCAGAGGTGGACGTGGTATCCCAGGGGAGCGGTCATCATGAACCGCAGCACATGACGCCTACAAGTCAAAAGCACACATTTGAAGTAAAACACCATGGCGGCATATCGTCTCACTGTTTGTTCTGTCATCAATTACACATCTATGCATAGCTCCTATGACAACAAAGGCGTCCATCACAACATATGGCTGTACCTTCTATGTTTATCACTTGAGATTCTTTGGAGTGCATTGCTCAGAAAGCTACATGTAACTATGACATATACATGTATAGCTACTGTTATATGCAATCAAGACTTCAAATGGATATCAACGAAATATGCATTATACTGTATATTCAGTATCCTTTCAACTCTCTTGTCCTAACCACCTGCAAGATTTATTAAGATTAATTCATAAATGTAACATGAATTTGTGACTCTAGTTCGGTTACACACATCATTAAAAAATAAAAATAAAAACAAAAACAAAAAACACCTAACTTGAGTGACTTTTTCCCTTGAATCATCATTAAATCACTAATTTTCATAGGGTGACACAACATTTGCTTCTGAGACAATTGCTCTGGTCTTATTTTCTCCAAGGACTTAGGGTTACAGTTGTGATAGAGTTTTAGGTTTAATTTGATGTGAGGATTAGGATTTCGGATTAGGGTTAGGGCTATGTGTGTGGGTAGAATTTATGTTTGGCTTATCGTGCAGATATTTCATGGGAGCATTTGTCGCAGGAGCAAATGTCATGGAACCGTCCAATTGTGAGTAGAAGGGTGTGGTCGTCCTTACCCAGGGGGAAGGGTAAGAGCTGCTGCCTTGGTGAAGGTGGAGCGTATCCTCAGAATGGGCTGGCCTACCACCAGGCTCTTCCAGGAGTACGGCTCGGCCACCAGCAAGCCGGGCATGGTGGGGGTAATGGGCGTGTCCTTCGCCTGGATGGTAGCTGCAGGGGCAGAGATGGCGAAACAAAGAAAGTCAATTACTGGCTTTCATTGATTATGCAGCTAGTTACTGGTTTGTCATATGTGGAATTGTACATCAGATTGGGGCAATTATTGCAAAAGTCTGTCTGGTCTTTGTAGACCTGCAGTAGATGCATATGCTCTAGTTCAAAACTGATCATTCATGGAAATATTTTGCATATCAAAAAGAAAAATAATAAACTAAACAAAACAAAAATACTGAACCAAATACCTACATACAGGCATTACAGTAGGAATAGTAAACTTTTTCTCTTTTTCTTTTGCCAAACAAAGGTGATATGATCATGTTAGCACTAATCAGCCTTGACAATTTTAATATCTGTTAAGATCTTGTGACCACTTTAAGATATGTCACGAGACTTTCATGATAAATACCGTGGACAGCTTCTCCAGTGGTACAGAATTACTAATTTGAGTCCACATAAATACATTTCACAGTAAAATGATAGCAATAATGAAAGATCATACAACTGCATCTGTGAAAAAAATACCCTATAAAGTCAGAATTCAAGATTAAAAATCTGAAGGAAACTGGAAATATGAATATCAATTAAAAGCTGAAAATGAATGGGAGGAAAGGTTTTTGTGCAGGATTATTTGATTCAAGGTGTGATGTTGGAGTATCAAACTTGGCGTAAGACAGCGTTCATCTCTCTGCGACGATTTCTCACCGTCTGCGACGCTGCTGGAGCCAGCGATGGACTCGGTGTCCTTCAGCCGGTCCTTGTCCCTGGTGGAGCTGTGGGAGGTCTTGGGGAGGTCGGCCGGAGGGTCAAACCATTTGGACAGGGACGAGAAGCTGACAATGATCTCCGTCGGCTCCAGGTTATCCACAACTGATGCGGTAAGCGGTGCGGTTAAGGAACAAGTTTCTCAAAATCTCATGTTATTCTTTGAACTAGTGAAAAGGGTTTAAACTTATGAAAATGAGATCACCGATTTTTCCTCCTCTATATTTTCCCCTTGAAAGAGTTGGTTTTGTAGTTAAGGTCACTGTACAAGGGCTTGCACTCAAAAACGTGTTACGGAAATTACATTTCTTTCTTTGTTGAAACTGTATTTTACTTTTAAATAATTCTTTGTTCTTTGTGTGTGCTTGTTAGAGTGATGCCTTGTCCTGTAATTATTGACTTGTGTGCCAAGTTCGGTAAATTGGCATAAAGTACCTGTATCTAATTAACTAAAAAAAAAATAATTGACATCATAGAATTTGACCCTAACTTTTACTAAATGTCTTTACAAGATTTTATCATCACAATGCCCTGCTACACTCACTTTTCACCCTCGTACAAAATCTTATGAAAATATGTTTCATTATGTAAGCTGTATTAAGGTTATCGGTCACATGAGAAGCTATAGCATTACAAAGAGCCTAAACAGTTCTAATGTTTAGATACAAAAGAAAAGAAAAGAAACAGAATGATAAAGTTTCCTGAACATGACTCCATGGTGCCAGTTTTACCGAAATCAATTTTGAAACAAGGATACACAAGTAGTGCGGGGACCGGTCGTCGGTTGTTGTCTGTGGGGCAAAATAAGAAGATGAAGAATTCTGAGTTAGAATCTGCCTTTCTTATCAAATCAAATAAACTAAGATTAAAAGTAAGAATAAAAGTAAGAAGTAAAATTATCATTGTCAAGACAAGATATCAAATCTTTTGAGTAAAATTTGGACTTCATGAAAGTTCACTTGCATTTCAAAGTATATTTTCTACCATGATGTGGTGTTTATCAGCATGAAAAAGTTTGAAGTTAATCTTGCGGCAGAATGCCCGAACATAACAAGCAGTTAACTAGCAAAGTTACACATTGTGAGCTTTTATAAAACGTGGAACCTTATAGTTCAACAGATCCTATTAAGACACAATACATCAAACAGCAAGGAATAGATTTCACAGGTCTACACTCTGAAGGAAATAACATGCAAGTTGTAATCATGACACTAAACATCGTCTTCACAAGGACTAGAAAACAAAAAGGACAGGCAGACATATAGCCTAAACAAATCAATGACAATCAGAACAATGCCACCACAATAACCAACATCCCCACACCCCAGTAACTTGTGCACCGAGCCAAAACACAAGAGAAGTAATATTGAAGTTCCTTGCACCTACAGATTTCCATGTTCCCACTTCACAAAAAACAAACACAAGTTTCTATCATCAACATAATGTGCCACCCACATGAAACAATAAACTAAACAATACCAACTGATAACCACAGCACATGAAACATTTATGATTCATGCTAACATCACTGGCTTATTCATCTTTCATCTACATCATAATGAAATATCACATCAATTTAAAAAAAAAAATTTTTTTTCCAAATGTGCATTTCTGACACCATCTAAATGAGATATGAAGTTAGGGATATATTCCAAACTTCAACAAAACGGAACCCTTTAAAACCCGCACCTCTAGTCTACTGTGAATACTTTCTGTTCGTGCTGGCGAATTAACATGAGCTGAAGATTTTAGTTTATTAAAGCAGAAAAGGAGTCTGTCAAGAGTCCCAGCACCCAAGCTATACACCCTAGAGGTATGTGTTGTTTTTTTGATGGCAGAGGAGATGGGTAGTGATTTTTGGTGTGCAAAGTATGAAGCAAAGATTCTCGGACTACTGGTTCTACTACCCCAGTATGTAATACTGTATACGTCATATATTTCGCGAGTCGGGAATTCCCGACGATTTCGTGTGTGGTTAAATTCGCGATCGTGGAGCCCTGTACTGTACGGAGAAATGTACATGCGTACGTCACATCCACATCGGGATCAGAGTCAATATTTTCGCGTGTCTTTAATTTCGCGAATAGCACCTGACTCGTGAAACTTGCGAAAATAAAAACCTCGCGAAATATTTAGCGTATACAGTATACCATAAATACCATTTGAATACCCTTAATGACGAAACTTCTGTGACTTGCAGTGGATGCTGATTGTTGCTCTTTTTCAAGTTCCACAGACTAAGAATGGTAGTGCATGCTCTCTTTTCCATTTCTTTTTTTTTTCTTTTTCTTTTTTTTTTCTTTTTTGCCATATTGCTTCATATGCTACTGGAGAAGGACTTGTTTGAACCTGGGCCTAAATGTGGCTGGCATTTTGGTGACATGCAAATGTTTTCATGCAAATCTCAAGACGAGTGTTATATCTTCAATGAGATGTGAACACACAACTAGCATAGGTGATCAGTGTCTTTATGCAAATATACTCTTAGAATGTGGTGGTGAGTATATCAATTAATCTCCAACTTCTGTTTTTCCCCCAATAATAGTAGAAAAAAAAAGAAGATAAGATAATTGATGTTGGTAACATCATTTTCCATATCATGCTTTACTTTCAACTGCATTTTAAAACATGGAGTAACAATTTACAGGTGTCATTTGAGAACAGATAAATTTGTCTTTAAGGCAAAGTTCATGCATGAAACAAACCAACTAAGAAAGGAATGTGAAGTGGTGTACTACTAGTGACTTGAACTATTTCCGAAACTTTGTTTTAAGGAAAACTGACCAGGTAGTCAGTTCTCCCATGGTGTAGGTGCTGGGTGGGGGGGGGGGGGGGGGGGGGGGGTGGAGGGGATGGGCAAAGAGAAAGGAAAACTAGGATAAAACTTTGAGTGGTAATGGAGAGGATTCAATTCCAGACCATGGAGGAGTGGGTTGGGTAAGAGAGATCTGGGCCCCATTTCATAAAAAGTTGATATGACAACAACTCTTGCTGGAATGTCAATTGTCATAGTAACAACAAGAATGCTGCTTCCTGATTGGCTGTTGCTATGGGAAGTTGTCATTCAAGCAAGAGTTGACATCCTAACATCTTTAATGAAACGGGGCCATGATTGGGTTGGGAAAGTGGGGAGAAAACATGGGCACGAGGGTGATTTGTGAATCTTGGATTCGTGGCTGAACGGCCTCAATGACAGTGAATAATTCCACTGGGTTAAGGGGTGGCGGTGGGATGGGGAGTGAATATTTCCACCGGAATAAGGGGTGAGGGTGGGGTGGGGAGTGAATATTTCCATCGGAATAAGGGGTGGGGGTTGGGTGGAGAGTGAATATTTCCACCAGATTAAGGGATGGAGGTGGTGTGGGGAGAGATCACCAAGGATGTTTAATCATCAGTCAAGATTTGATGAGTTGAGACCAAAATCATGAAAAACAGAGTGGCTGGGAAGAGATCAAGAGATACAATTTCTCAGAAATGGTTCACCTTGGTGCCTTCAGGGACCTGTGGGGCTCCACGCTACGAAACACATGACATGATTAAGAACAAAAAATGCTTTAATTGACATAGATGAGGGAAATTAAGGAGGAATCCTTTTCAGTATCCTGCAAAATGGCGGGGGATGAATCTATGAGAACACAAATGTAATGGCATCTGTAAACAACAGTCGATGGTCAATATCGATGCAGATGCTCTCAAGCTAAAGTACTGGGGTGGTATTCTGAAATCCTTCCTAGGAAGAAATTTCTTCCTAAGTCAGGATTTTTTCCTAAGTGGTATTCTGAAAATCTTCCCAAGTTTCTTCCTAAGTAGACTTAGGAAGAAACTTAGGAAGGGGGCGGGAATATGCAAATTTCTGACTTAGGAAGAAGTTGGTATTCTAAAATGCACTTAGGAAAGAATTTTAGGAAAATATTTAGGAAAGCTCCACCCCTCTCCTAAGTACGTTGTTAAGAATAGCAAACTGCAAGCATCGTGATAGGCGCGCTTGTCAGTCATTGCGCGCACATGTACTTTGATGCGCGAAATGAGCGTGAGAAAGGGGACATGCCGCGCACTCGTGTATTTGACCCTACGTCATAGTAATATGCGATTGTCATTGGCAGACATCGGTTAGTTCCTTATGATACGGCATTTCGCATTGGCTTAGGAAAGGACGGGGGCGGGAATAAGGATGGCCTAATTTGCATTAAGAAGTACCTAGGAAGAAATTTCAGAATACCAATTTTGTCTTTCCTAGGCACTTCCTAAGTTTCTGACTTAGGAAGAAACTTAGGAAGAAACTTAGGAAGATTTTCAAAATACCACCCCTGGTCCTTAACATGACAACTGCCGCTCACTTCTGGATACATAATTCCAAAGAAGTAATAGCGTAATATAAAATAGGAAATAACAACTCTAGAAAGGATTGACATACAAGACATTCAAATGATGTCCTGTACTTTTAATTCACATTTTCGGTCAAACTTAAATCTAGCATTCATATTTTTCCTTTCCCACTCCGTCACTCCCGACCCAAATAAGGGATGGATGGCTTGCAGGTTGCCGCGGCAACCAGACTTACATGATGCGGTGGTGAGGGGCTGAAGGGCATCCTAGCCGGGGTCTGGGAGGTCATTGACCCACTAGGGTTGGCCGGGCCGCCCGGAGCTGCCGACTTCTTGCCTGCTGTGGGCTGAACATTCTGTGGAGTGGGGGGTAGGTAGGGATTCACAAACTAAGCATCTATCACACTATGGACCCTTGCAGAAAAAGTGTCAAGAAAAACAAAAAGGCTTTAAAAAAAAAGAAAGGAAGACAGTCCAACTGGTATTCACCTTGGTTCACAGGCTGTTAAGGGCAGTGTAGATCTATTCTGTGTCATAATCAGAATAGTGGCCAAAATTTGCAAATTATTATGTATTGATGTCATGAGATATGTTTTACAGAGACAGAGGCAGAAACAGAATGATAAAACAACTATAGAACTCAGAATTCTGCAGTTACATGCCTGTGCAATTGAGATGTCATATAAAACACTAGCAATGGAAGGATAAACTGCAGTATTTTTTTACTTCCTTCTAGCCTTAAGGTCAAGTATAACATCTTGATCTGACATTTGGGTAACTTTCAAGCAGTGGTCATCCTGACGGCATGTATCATGCGACACATTGCAGCTTTATGTCACTTGACACTAAATTTGCAAATTGTGGCCACCACATGTTCTACCATCAGGCTTTTACATTTGCACCGTGCGCATTCAGTATTTCAAATTTTCAGCAGTACAAAAACAAAGTATTCTATTGAGCTTTGGTAAAGCGGATGGGGGTACAGGTCTGGGTCTGGGGAAGCAAGGGTCTTATGGAATGGGAAGAGCATTACATAAATGCGACGACTGAGAACAGGACCAGGACAAACAAATAAACAAAACAACAAAAGGCACATGAGAGTTAAATTTTAGAACATGGTAGATGACAATTATACATGTCTTTGTGAAGCTTTGAAGTGGAGGAATAACCTCAAGGCCAAGGTTAAGTCTTGGCTCATTAGGACGGTTGGATTGTACAAGCCTAAGTCATGTTTTCAAACCACACAACAATTTTACCGACATCCACTGCTATTCAATATCAGCACTATTTTTGTTTAGTTGAATCTTGAATTACATAACTGCAAATATAGATATGATGCACACACAACATAGATTAGTTGTTTCAACAGTTATGGCTATGCATGGTGTTAGTGCTTGTCCGACAATTTCAAATTTGTCACCGTATCAAGCCTGTCATCAACTGCATTCACGTTCTACTTGTTATTGCTACAGTATGTGGGTGGTGCAGGAAAGAGGGGTAAAGATTGCCAAATATTTGATACAGCAATGGCACACTCTGCAGTACTGTTAATTCTTCATCAACTTTTCATATTCATAATACATTCCTAACAATACAGGCACTGGGTACAGCTACATGGTGTTTTAGAACAGCCAAATAGCCATTCTGTATCATATTACAATGTACAATGTAGATGAATACATTTAATACAACGGAATCTGCTTTGATTTCACTTTAATTTCCTACACAACTGAAGAAGAACTGACAAGGAAGTTATAATTAACTGTTTTTTCCATGAGTGGGATTAAGTGTTGCACATCTTTACTTTCTTTTGAAATACAAATACAAAACACACTGAACACAAAATTACTTGTGTATTTACCTTTTCTCTCACACACTGATGGGTAAATATGAAATCATATCATCCCTATTAAACTTGTTTATCACAAATCTTTTAATTACCTACATCATAATGATTATTTTACTCTCTCTCTCTCTCTCTCTCTCTCTCTTTGTAAATTGTATTTCAATGTTTTTATGTAATACAGGGCTCTCTTGTAAAGCAGTTTTATGTACTGAAGAGACTACCCTGTATAAAGAAGACAGAATAAATAAATAAATCAATAAATCATGTATACAAGATATAATGCTAAATAATACACGATTTCACAACATGCTATTCTTGGGCATGAACAGTGAAGTTACATGAAAACAAAAAATATTTGATTTGGCGTTTGCTCCTTTAGATGATTTTCTGTCAGTAGATTTGTTTGACTGTTTGCTCTGGCACTGAAGTTATGATTTCCATACACTTTTCTATCAGCTCAATCCTCTGGGCATTGTGCATGGCAGACTTCACTCCTGCATACAGAGCAATTCGCTATAGTTGACGTGTGTTAACAAGGATATCTCAATAAAGGAATAAATACAGCATGGAGCAACTACTGTACAAACATCTTCATGTTACACCGTTGGATAACTGGCCCTGCTATTGGTTATCTACTGTAACTCTTAGTCAACTGTGCAACACTGTACTACCTTTTCCTCTAGAGGACATAAAATAGAAGAGACATTTTGAATGAAGGCAGTCACATTATGGCATGTAAGACAATTAATTCTGCACGACTAATTTGACAGACAAGAATGCAATCTGGTCTGTGTGACTACCAGCAGTTCCATCTACCTAGGCATCATATCGGTCATTCCGACTAGCTGCCTCGGTCACATACACTGTAACTACAATGTATGACATCCTCTGCATGGCATATTGGTTTAAATGGCCAAATTACATGTTTGTTTTCACTAAGAAGAGCAGGTCCTGACTTTTTCCATCTTACACAATGCCCAACATGCATTGCTACCAGAGACAATGAAATACACACTTAATTTAAAACCCAATTTAGTGTGATATTTGATAGGTACAGAACATTTCAATATGGTATTGATGAGCATGGAAGAAATGCCGAGTATTGTAGCAGTGGCATGAATGGCCATATATCACATGATGAACTGATATGTTTACCATGATGTTCACAGTTGAGAGCAAGGAATCATTACATCTCCTTTGTTTGGTTTAAGGTCTACTGGGGATATCAATATACCGGTAGATGAAATAATAATCATTCTTCTCCTGCTGTTATTTACATGGCACATACTTTCATACAGCTTATATATATTTTGACTAACAAAAAGTTTTGCAAGATTGATGTGAAAACAACGAAGATTTAATTTGGTTATGCTGTAAATATCAAGATATAACATCAGATTAGTGAACCACCACCAAACGAATTGAAATGATGCATTTTTTTTTAAACACTTAGCAATGATTTGGTTTCACTTGCTGCAACTTCATCTCTACATGCTACTGCAGTTGTTATGTAACAACTGTATGACAGGACCAAAACCTCAGGCAAAGTGAAGAATTTTCCTCTCTTTCACAGCCTATATTGTTTTAATATCACAGGAATTATAGCATTTTGAAATATGACTGAGCCTGCAGTGAGAAGCGAACAAAACAAACAAACAAACATACCAAATTGATTTCACACACAAGTCTGTTGGTACTATGCATTGTTCTGTGAGTTATCTAATATACATATTATTCAATGCAATCTTATCATAATATGATATGATGATATAAAATATTAGGGACTTGTTGTGCAGTATTATATGGGTTTCCTCTCTTTTTTTACCACCACTGCTTGTGTATGTTCTTCTTCCCCACAGCATCAATGGAAGCTGGAGTGGTTGGCAGTCATGAATATTCATGTTGATGAATATGCAGTGATAAAATGCAAATTTGACTTCATATGAAAAACTGAGCATTGTAATTTTTGCGAGGTGGAGAGGAAGCTAGCATAATGACGGCTCATGGTAATGATGAATCGGGTTGAATGCTTCCTATGGAACTTCACTACATTTACTGGATACCGGCATGCTGTGCCTGTGCAAATCCAGAATAATGTCTGGAGGTCAAACATTTTGAAAGCACTGCTGATGATTACATTTTGTGGGACTTTCAATAAAAAAAAAACATCGATCATAATTACATTTTACAGAACATATCTTATTATAAACTGAAGGTAAAGGTCTGTTTGAGAAAGCTATCACAAATCCGTAATATTACACTTTGAAAAAAAATGCATCTGTTTCTTCCCAGATAAAGACTAGCTACTTTGGTTCTACCAGGTTATTTTTTATTTAATGAGCCACGCCCATGGTTATGAAATGAAACAATGATAATATAATTTCAAAAGCACAAACAGAAGCAAGAGAGTGTTTCTTTTCAGAGATTATATGCAGAGTAAAGGAGGTTATTAGCGAGTATACTAGTACACGATTCTGGAAGGGAAATTCTAAATGCTAATGATTGAAGATATTTTCGTTTTTAATGATCCCCTGTAATCCACCATGAGAGTATTGAGAGTTATGATAGTCAGGGGGGAAATGCAGTGTCACTGTCTACTACGTGAGGGATAGAATACAGCATTCATTTTATTTTTTTTTTTCTGTATATATATCTGAATGCTATGATTGGATTATGAGTTTTACATACAGCATCCACTGAGGTGTCAAAATTGGATGTTGTCGTTCTCCTCCGCGTAACTGTAGTCGTATTCTGTTGTTGTTGTTTTTTATGAGTAAAAATGAAAGCACAGCAGAATACGACAGAAATGAAACATCAGACGGGACCGACAAGGTAAGGGGATGGATATCATAAACTTTCAGACACATTTTGAGCTCTGACAAAATGAGCACTTAAACATTATGTTACAACATGTCCTGTTTAAAAGAGGGTTACTGTTTGAGTTGCATGCAGATCATGCATTGCTTCTTGGGCTCAAAATCAAAGTTGACAGTCCATTAGGGACTCTTGTACATGTCAGCATTTTCATTTCAATTATCTGTCACAACGTTCCATCTTGAAATGTGATTTTCAGAGAAATTTGGTCTGTTGTCATTTTTAGTCCTATAATCTGATACCTGTGGTGGTTTTACTCTCTTTTTTTTTCTTTTATAGTAGAGAATGTAAAAAAAAAACTTGAATGCTGCTTTCGATTTACCATGCAAATAGATATTAGAAGAAACTGCTTTTTGCTCATGGTACCTTACAGCAGCAATCCATTTTCTAGTTGACTATTAAAATTTTTTGTGCTCTAATATAAAGGAAAAACTGAGCAAACCTGAAAAATAGGGAAGGAAACATCAGAATAAATTTCTGCTCCATATGGAATACATTTGATCTAAAAAGTTAGTACATTAGGTTAGAAAATATCAGCTTTCAGTGAATGCAAACATGCAAAGTATTCATTTTTGTATAAAAGATAAATATTTAAAAAGTAGAAACACTTAAGACTTTTCTATAAGTCATTGAGGTGTTTACATTATCTGTGTAGTTGTCTTTTAAACTTGGGACATACTTTGATTCAGGTGAATATAAGACAAAGAAGTCCTGCTCACTAAAGACTAGGCGCTCAGAAACAAAGTGGCGTGCTACTGATCTGTATATCAATTTTTCCATGCAAACTACAGGCTACTTTTGATAGATGTGATCATGCATTGCAAGAAAGTGCATTGGCATTATAAATATTACATGCAAGTTCATGCAAACATGCAATCAATTACAAAAGAGTGGCAAAAAGAGTGAAATATTCTGCAATTATAACATCTATGTAGATACTGATTAGCTGGAAGTCGCATACATGATTTGTAATCATCTAGATAGTTATTTGCACTGAAGTTAAGGAGAAAAACAGGACTTGAAAACATTTGTGGAGAAAAGAGGTTTCAAATAAACTTCGACATTTGGATATTCTATCAAATAAGTGACCACTTGCTATATAATCTAAAGAGGACCACTGCTAGAAACAAATGGACACAAAAGGAAAATATTCATACACTGAATAACAGTCAAACTTATTCTTAGATCAGAATGAACATTTATAGTAAACACTTGACAGGCAAACATTGATGACAAAACCATATTTACTGTAAGGTGCACATTAAAATTGAAGAAACAATAATATGGAGTTTGACATGACAGCATCAAAAAATACAAACAAAACAAAACCATAAACCTGTTCTACATCACTGTCTCAACACGAATACATTGTATATGGTGGGACTTGTCTCTGTAATTACAAAATGCACAAACTTTATAAAACCTAGCCCAACAATTGTCACAGTGTGGAACCTGTTGTGTTGAAGGTGCAATATGCAGCACTGCAAACCACTTGTGCTGAAACAAGTGTCTGTGAGGGGTGCGGATAGGTCAAGTCCGTGTCTGGGTCTCTAGTATAGATTGCTATTCCCACCCTCAAAAGAGGAGCACTTTGCTGACTTCTAAACTCACTTTTACAGCTGTTATAAATTAAACTAGGTCCAGTATTTTGCAGCACGTCATATACCCCCTCGATTATATTTGCACAGTCTTTGTTTTTGCGTCGTTGTTGTTTTTTTCCAACATCAATGCATCTACTCTCATTTTCTCCATGCCTTCTAGCTTATTTCTACAGCTAATTTACACTCTGCCTGGTAAACTGCCTCGCTTTCCTATCTTCTGATATTCTTACAGATTAATGGAATATGGACCCAAACACCTCCCCCTCCCCTCCCTTTAGCTTGGGTCTCCTAAATCCATGCTTCATCTGCTCTCCTTGCATCTTAATCTCTTTTTCTTGTACATCCCTCTAATAAGTTGTTGGTAGATTTTGTTGTTTTTGTTTTGTTTTTTAATGGCATGAAATGTACCTCCTTATACCTTGCTTAATAGTTCAAAAGCATTTTTGCAATATGCATGTCAGATTAGTTGTGGGTCCTATCATCTGATATCTCTATAATCAACTCACCATCCTTCGCTATTTTCTGGTTTAGGGTCAGTAGAAGTAGTCCCCTTGCATGGTCAAGATGTTTTCTTTTTGTGTTTTTCTTTTCTTTTTATGCAATAAAACCCAATATCTTGGGTCTCCCCAACCCCTTCTTCATCCTCTCTCCTGACATCTTAATATCTTCTTGTTTCTTCCCTCACTTACATTTTTTTTATAATTTTGTAATGGCATAAAATGCACCTCTAAATATCTTGCTCAGTTTAAGAGCATTCTTTTTTAATGCGTTTGTCAATTTAGTTGTGGGGCCTTTCCAGATATGTCTGTCTTTTTGTCTTTTGGTCCATCTTTTTGTCTGTCTACATGTATCTGTCTGTCTGTCTGTCTGCATGGTGAGGGATGGGTCTGTCTCCCTTTTTCTCTATTCCATTTCTGAGCTGCATCTTTAGACTGGATGTTTAAATACAACTGAATATGTCATATAATGGGGGAAAAACATTAATTGTGAGGGGTCTGTGCAAGAGGGGGATATAGGCACGCAGTCAACATACTGGTTCCTTGTTGCCACGGGCGCTGGACGGATGCGGGACCACTCCTGGTACATCACTCTGGTGGCGTGGATGGGGGCGGAGATTAGGGAGGTATGGGAACTAGCATAACTTGGCTCTTTTTTTTTCTTTCCTTCTTTTTAACCAAACTTAGTTCCATATTTCCTCTTTCCATACAATATGTGTAGGTATAGGGTACCATTTTTTCATTTACAACTTAATATGTTTTAATTTTCAAACACATAATCTGCATCAGCATCAACAGCCAACAATTCTTCACAGAATTGCATGGATCACTTGGAACAGTGAATAACTGGACATGTCTTTATTCTTTATTCCTTTTTATCAATCATTCAATCACACACAACACACACACAGTACTGTATCTCACTCTTCTACACAAAAAGTCATAGCAAGTTCGGCTGTTGGTTTTTTATTTTTTGTAAAGAACTTTAAAAGTACATATAGTATAGTCCACTTTATGCATCCTCACGTAGAAACATTTCTCTGTAGTCTGGCTTGGTAGATATATCAAACAGGCATTATCATTTTTGGTAGCCTTATTCTGTTGGAATTCTAAACATATATCAGTAAGCTATTTCATCTATTGGAAAAAAAAGTAATGTTCTATCAAATCATTGTAAACTATGTTTATCTTGACCTAAAAAATATTTGGTTTGATATTCCTTTACAACAACGACGACAACAAACATACACTACACAACAACAACAAAGTCAGGTATGTAATTTTGATGGCTTAGTTTCACTTACCTTCAAGTCTGAAACCTTGTGTGTACACATGTACGAGCTGGGTTTGTGGAATATGTAGAGAGTCCTGGATGAGGAGAAAGGAGTGGAACAAAGAAAACAAAAGTTTGTTTAATGTTGCAAACTACATCAGTTTGCATCATTCCAGCTTTTCCATTCACACTCAATGTGCCTTGGCATGTAACTCTTTGTCTGCCAAGTTCATATGCCCAACTCAGGCTACAGCTTGCCAACTTCGCATATTTTGCTCAAGCGTACAACCATGCACAACCTACTGTACTTTGTTTTATAATAGCTATAGAGCTGTCTCGCTAGAGTTTCCATCGCAGCAAAGCTTGACATTTTCTATACAAATTTGCTGTACTGCATTTCTAGCATAAAATCTTCTATCAAAGGTTACATCGTGAAAACAAAAACCCTGCAAAATATATGGCATATATAAGATGGTAATTAGGTATAGAAAGTAAGCCTCGTAAAGAAATGGTCATTTACTTGAAACACTTGCAGAAGTCGTCAAAATCCATCCAGACTTTCTTCTTGCTGAAGTCCAGATCGACCTGGGGCCCCGTGTCCTTGGCCGCCTCTCCCGGCGTCTCCCCATCAGCAGCAAGCACAGACCCGTCGCCACCGAGGGCAGAGCGAATAGCGCCCTCTGTCATGACAGAAAGGGAGTCAAGGGGCTGGTCTGGGGCGCCCTCGCTGGTGCCTGGGGGTTTCAGCGACCCGCCCAGGCCGCTGCCTACGTCTGTGTGCATGTTTGAGAGATTGGGGAATTTGGGGGGAGATGGGGGGGGGGGTTGGAAGTGCAAGGGGTTGTGACATGGTAGGTAGCATGGGAGACAGGGAGGGGAGGGGAAAGGGAGAACAGATACCATATAATATGGGTATTGGAGAGGGAAAATGCAATGATAAGTGGGCAGGGTAGGGGCAAATGTATGGGCATAACTAATTCTGACACATGGTTTTCTTACACATAATAATGCTTGGGGGAAAATGGATGTTTCTGCCATATATGCAGCAAGATGCATTAACACTCAGAGCCTTTAGGCCACTGTATTATAAAGTGGTAATGATCATCCCAAACAATAGATAAACACATGACTCTTCTTTATGAAAAGAAAACACATTTTTTGACAATTTTCTTCTTATTCAAATGCTACCTCTTTGTTCCTTCATCGCCTCCCATCCCCCCCCCCCCCCCCCCCACCTGACAAACATCTTTATATGGGTTCAATACATTTTCACTAGGCTCTTGCATATCAAGCATAGTGCTGTGAATTTTTGTCTTCTCTCTGCTTTCAATCATAATTTTAATGCATACATTTCACTTTCATGTATGAGTTACAAACATGCTGGGCCTTTTCATCATCTTCCTACTAACAAGACATGTAGAAGTATTTAATGCATATGCAGAGTCAACTTAAAGAAGAATATAAAGTGAAATCTTGCCTTCTGCAATAAGTGAATAAAAAAAAGAAATAAACATAGGGGACATTGCTTATCCTTATTTTCCCCCAACATACAGACATTTAAAGAATATAATATCCAACTTCATCAAATATCAAATTTACTTCAATAACCATCAATTTTTAAACATGGTTAGAAACAAACAACACTAAGGCTGTGATGCTCTAGTTATTTACATGCATGCGGTATTAGTGAAAGTGGATTAGTATGAGAGCATCTAGTATACCACACAGGAAGGACACTGCCTTTATGATGCACTGCAAGCAGCACAAGCAGCGCTGAATGTGCGAGAAGATCTGATGCATTTTGTTACTTCGGAACAGATAGGAATAAATGCATTTTCCCTTTGTTGATACTGAAGAGACACATTCATCTCGACAGATTGTATAAATGCAATGACAGAGAGCAAAAAAAACCCCCCAAAAATCAGCATGTGGATTGTAAACAGCACTCTCCTGTTATTTGTATTAATATCTCCATTTCGACAGTAATCAGCCCTCTTATTGGAACTTGGAGAGACAAGCATTCTAACAAATTAATATGTCACTTGGATTTGTACTACTTCATTTAGGCAAATGTCTCATTGTCAAGTAGATCTCCCATGTCCTTCACAGAACACTCTGCCATTTGTGTTTCTAAAGTGTCAAGCATGCAAGAATAGGACAGTAAGACACTTCACCGTGAACCATGGCTCTGAAAAGAATTCATTCATGAGGATTTCATGCTTTAATTTAGCAATGACAATATATAAGAAATTAGTCCCTTCCTCGTTTGCATATTTTCAAGTGCAGAGTGTAATTCACAGATGTGAAGGAAAAATTATACGTGCTTGAATATATACTTAACATTGGGATGATGATGGATGGATAGATAGTGCATACCAAAAACAATGTGGACATGAGGTTGGAAGGGAAATGTCTTCAAACATGCATGCAGAAAGTAGCAGGGCTTAAAGAGAATTTAACAAACAGACTGCACCCAGCTGGCACACTTTAAATTCCAATGCATTCACAACATACATACATCTTGACAAAACTGAAATAATGTGCATTGTTATGACTTAATGATGCACTGCAAAGAAAATTACTGAATTGCAGGAATCAAGTTCTCTTGGTTTGTAAAAGATATCTCATGACATACGTACAAATGAAAGAGACATTTCCATTATACCTATCAAAAAGTGTGTGTTGCATGAAAACGTGCGACAAGTCACAATGTTATGGGGAAGCAAGTGTTAAGCAAACTCTTAAGATAATTTCAGGATCTACCCTTTGATTCCACGAGCGATTTAAATCACATTCTGTATGTTGCAAATTATAACACGATACCCTTTCAGAAGCAAAATGTGAGTCAAAATTTTCAGTAGATATAAAGGTAGAACAGGACCTATGTATACTGTAGCATTATGAAGTTTAACAAGAAAAGAACACAATACCACCATTTACCTCATCATGCAATGAGTGTAAAGCATTAACATCTGGAAAGTATGTTAAATTGTTTATGGCACTGCAAAAAAATGCTTTCTTGGTTATCAAAATGCGTGTGGTACACTGCATAACGTTTGTGCATGATCATACATTACCGGATGCAACAAGCTGAGAGCAAGCATTACAGCACATGTCTTTGAAAATCACAAAAAGTCACAAATGGTACAGGTTACAAATTAGCTGAAAGGCCATATTCTGATGTTAACCCTTGAACTTGGCAGTAGAAGCAAACTTAGAATCCAAGAGGTGAGTAGAGGTCAAAATGGGGTCAGGAGTACAGGGCCAATGGCAGGTTTATAGCCAAAAATATCATTGCAGTAGGCATTGCTGCAGCTGGTCTTTTTAAAGTATCTGGGCTGTATCATACAAGTGGTGGCTATATTTTCTTTCTTTTTTTATCTATTACAAATAATAAAAAGTTGAGAAGAAACTAAATTTCACGAGAAATGAGTCTTGTTGACTTTTTATCACTGTGTCTTACTTGAAGTAGTTCCTTTTCTCTGAAAATACAAATACAAAGCAGTTGTTTAGAATTGATATTCTCCCATAAGCATACAACCTATCCTCACAAGGTAGAGATTGTAATACACAAATCAATGTCAGCCTATTCAAAATCCCCAGTTCTGCTTTTAACAGAACACAGAATGTCAATTCTAGGTAATGTTTGATGCAAACAAACATTCAAACACACACCGTAGCTTTTTTTTTTTTTTGGGGGGGGGGGGGTCATCGTCCCAAACATCAGCCACGACGGAGAATAATAAAAGTGTAATGAGTGTGCAAATAGTTCATATATGATCACTTCTAAATGCAAATGATCTGTTTTCGATCATCTATTTCACTCAAAACTGCTATATGAGTATGCATTTCAATCCTACCTTGCCCAAGTAAGTATAACCAAGCAGACACTATGCTGGCAAAATTTCAGAATTTGCACAAGAAGTACACTTACATGGAGACTTTGTTTCATCACACTTGTTCAAAAGATTGGCTGAACAGATTTTTGTCATCTCAGGTTGTTCTATTTCTAATGTCCTCAGCATGTTTATGATGTAGTTGAATATTTTCCTCCATAAAACTGAAGAATCACCAGAATATGAGACTAGTACAATTACATCTGAAGTTCAATAGGTTTGCCTTCAAAAACTGCCTCATTAAAGGAAAACTCTCATCCCCAGCAAAATACGTACACAATTTGTGGCAAATCCAAGTCACACCTAACACCTACATGTATGTAGAGTGAACTGCTACATGTACAGACCATTCCCAAGATGTGACCATACCCTGGAATACTCTCCCATAGGTCTGTGGTGTCACATCCAAAGTTAACAGCATGCTTTCCAGGGAGCAATACTCCCTGGGTGGTGAGGCCATTCCACAAGCCCCAAATATTGCCTTCCATGTACAGTTGTGTGAGGTATGTTGATTGTAAATTCAACCCCTCAAAGAGCTGCCTCACACTTTTCAATTCCTAAAATATCACGCAAGGCTGCACACTAAACCATTTTTTCTACTGGTCCGACCTGCCTGTTGGACCAGTAAGTACCCCATTTTTCCATGTATTACTGGTCAATTCCTGAAAAAAGTTACTGGTCCAACAGTAATTTTTACGGGTCAGGGACCGGTCAGGGACCGTCGGACCAGTGCCAGTGTGCAGCATTGTATCATGCTTGCAAAATAAATGGTGTACAACGTGCTACAGTACACTGAAATGACTGGTTATATGCACTTAAGTTCACATACAAAATCGGCACAAAACCTGAATGAAATGTGGGTGGTATGGTGAATTGTTTTGCAAATGATCTGTGCAAGTGAGCAGTACGGACATAGAACTTTGTCATGAGTTAGTACAGCTACAGAGACTGATAAATCACATGTGCTAACGGGTATTTTAAAGTGTAAATCTGAAATGTCTGGCAAGAGCTGTTGGTAAGAGATAACTTTCATCGCTTTGTGTACTTCCCATCGGGAATGTTGGGTGAATCTTTGCCTTTTATTCCAGAATTCATAAAATATGGACGTCTATTTCTTCTGTTTACTTCATATTCTGTATTCATTAATTCATCTTCCTAGATTCATTTTACAGGGTGCAGGATAACCCACTGAAAGGGGAATGAATAACAACAAAACAATAAAATCACAAAGGAGATCAATGATATCATTACTTGTTTCTGTAAGCCATTCAAATGAGGAGACAGTAAGTAGTAAAGTTTTCTGTCTCTGCATCAAGTCTAATGAAAAGAATGTAGTTTGGGCTTGTTTTGGAGGTGTTTATTTTGTGTGGCCACCAGCAAAACAATGAAATTACGTATAGGCACGCAACCACGAGGCCAACAGCCTGCAAAATCCCTTCTTATAGCCAAGACAAATGGATAGAGAGCCCTGCTGAAAATGGACTTTAATGAATTGGCAACCTTAAGACAGAGAGTCCCAGTGTAAGCAATTAAGCAAGAATGGCTCTTTGAAGTAACTTCACTTACCCCCGACATTTATTCAAGTCCGAGTGTTAGGCAGGCATGTACATTGCTTTTGTGCACAGCCAAGAATGTGCGATAAGCTGTTATGCATATGACAAAGCGCAATAATCGCTGTTTGCAAAGCCATTGCGTGTATCATCAGGGGTCGTGCACACTCACAAATATCTTGATATCTCCCTTTGAGGGGCTTTCCCCTATTTGTGAGAAAAATGTCAATGATATGACATACTGTAAAAAGCTGTTATTTTCACAAGGGTTTGTTTTTTGCAAATTTCACAAATCACTGTTGGGTCCTGTATTTAACAAAACTCGAAAATGTCACCACCTGATCCTGATCGCATTAAATTTACAGAGTGAACGGAAAGGCATTAGTGTACCTACAATAGTCTCAGTGTCAAAATGCAAAAACAACATCTCTCAAAAATGTCTGCGACCTCCTCACATCCACGAAAATATCTGTACGCAAAAATAGCAGCTTTTACAGTATGCATCCACATGTTGATTGTGTTTTCATTTACGTATATCTGCTATGAACACAACACGAAATACTTCACGAGCCCCTGTTGTACGTGCAGCTACAAATATTACACGAATGCAACTGCTACCAAACAAAAAGAGTAATGTAATGGAACATTTAAAGCAAATGTTTGTTATGCTCATCCCTTACACGAAAACTGCGAAGCCTGCATTAGAGCTTGCCACCACCATGTACATGAATACAGCCACAAGCCACAAGCCAGGAAGAAGCCAGCCAGCGCAAAAACGTAAGCGTGGGACGCCTCACCTTTGGATCCTGACCCTTTCTCCTTCTCAATTTCTTTGTCTTTCACCTCTGTTATTCTGACCCCTAGCATTTTGACCTCTTTGGTGGAACCCTTGGCGTCCGGCTTGCCGGGGAACATCTTGTCTTTCTCACCTGCTCCTCGCGACTTCTTGGCAGATTTCTTCGGGGCAGGGCTCTGGACCTGACGAGAAGGGGGGGGGGGAGGAGGTGGAGAAAAGAAGCATGTCTCAAGGAGAATGTTCTGAGGCTAAAATTTAGGTTGCACTGTAACTAACAATCACCACGTACAGTGTATAACAAATTTTATAAAATGGGCTTTAGAATCTCTGCGATCTGATTGATCAATTGTTGTGCATTGATTTTTACTGATCCACGCTGAGCCATGCATCCGGTAAAATCCGAACGCATGGCTCAAGTTTTGTATAGTGTTGTAGGTGTACCGGACGCATGATGGGGAAAATGGTTGTATTTCAAGAATTTACAGGCCCATTTTATAACACAAACGATGCACAGGCCAATTTCGTGGATCAGTGAGAATTGGATGCCCATGAGCACAGCAAGTGGGTTTTCAACAGTTCCACAGTTAAACTCGTGCATCAAATTCTCACCGATCCACTCTGTCCTGTGCATCATTTGTATATTAACCTACACAGGGTGCTACCTAAAAAGGAGGGGTCTCATATTTCAAGTATCTAGTAAACTGAAGGCTGTCAACCTTTACGAGTATAAAGTCTAGGGGATGAAAACTTGTAGATATCATAAAAGAAACAAATAAACCTCATTGAAAACCTTAAAGGATATATAGGCAAGTGTGAGCTTGTACAATGGATAGTGTCGATCAAATTATAGATATCAGTCGCACAAGTATGATGAACGCAGTGAGCAAGTTGTTTGGGGCATTAAAAAGTCGTACGGTCGTACATATCCTGTTTCATTTCGACAGAAAGTTCTGCTTACCTCCAGCTTCTGATCTTTCTTATCATCCTTGGTCTTCTTGTCATCCGATGTCTTCACTGCACTCTTGGCCCGGGAGGCTGCTGACTTCTGGCGTTCCCGTGGCGATGAATTGGCCATCATTGGAGATGCTGGGGTCTGAACCTGGTAAGGTTTGAAATAAGAGTTATTTTCTTTACTGCTTTTAATACTGTGAGTATATAAGTAAGATTGATCTGAAGACTGAATTGAATGACAAAAATAATAATGACAAATGGAAAACAAAGCTATGAAAATAGTTGGTGAAGCACGATTTATCTCTTATTGTATTCACTTGTTTTGCCTTTGGAATAGATGATGGATCATAGCCATTACTTAGTGGCCTTCATAGAAATATAGTTTTTGTTGATTTGCGATACTCTTGTGCACATATGGGATATCAAATTCACAGTTTTATGAAAGCATGGCAAAGCAAAAGGCATGTTCTTTGCTTCAAAATACTAAATGAAGTATAAACTTTCTCAGAAGATGGATAGTAACTCCAAAGAGGAGAACGCTGTTGATCAATGCAGCAATCTGAACTGTATCACAATGGCTATGCCAAGCTTGTTCTTCACTTACAAATCTTGAATGCTATACCCGTATCTGCTCTTTGGAAACATCAATGAGATAACTATAGTAACCTTTGATTACAACAATATCAAGTACACTGCATTTTAAGGCATCATCAAAGAATACTAGTGGTAGGTCTATTTCTTCATTCAACGAAGTATTTATCGGTGAGTTTATGTTTTTAAAAAAAAGACAGGTTTAATTGCAAGTAAAGTCACAAACACTTGATGATTACGTGACAAAGAAAGTGATGCACCAAAATGATAACTAATTTTCTGCTTGTGACAAAACATCTGCTGAGATCTCTTACTTCAACGTCCTCCATTCTGCTGCTATAAGTGTCCCTTATCATGGGTTTCAAATTCCTCTGTTTCAAACAAATTTACCACTTGCTGGAGCATAACTATTCCTTCAAAGGAGACCAAAATTAGTCAAATTTTCCTGACCATATCAGGGATGTTTGCTGCTGCTGCTTCTTTCTTGCGAGCCTCCTCCTCTGCCTTCAGCTTGGCGTCCTTCTCCTTGGCGAGCTCTTCCTCTGTCTTCTCTGGTGCGTTCTCGTCCACCTCGAAGATCTCGCCCATGTTGGAGGTCCCCGGTCTCGATGTGATGCCTCGCGAGAGCGATGAGTTTGGCCTCTTCCTGCACAATGAATATCATTACAGACAACAAAAAAGACAGAACAGTTCATTATCAATTTTGAAACTGAATCTTCTGTCAATTGATTCAGTTTTGAGAGATGTGAATGAGCATGAACATTCAATATTCTGTCACTCTTTCTGTTGTTGTTTTTATAATGCAAGTTGACTTACTGGGCCTTCACTGGAATACTGGCCCATGTTTGCATGAAATATTCAGTCTCATCTATCTCTTCAATAACAAAATAAGTAGCTAAATGATGATTATCCACAGCAGGTGCTGAACAAAAAAAAAAAAAAAATATATATATATATATGTCTTATATGCCGAGGTATATATCTCTACCATCATGCAGTTAGCAGTGCTACAAAATGCATATCCTTTCCTGATATGAACACTTTATGCAAGATACATTTAGAGGCATGTATCCTTAATCATGAAAATTGATGAGAATTGGCACAAATTGGAAATCATGCCAAACTCGCTCCCTTCAAAATATAACCAGATAAGATATACAGATACATATTATGTAAGGTAACATATACAATTCCATTTTACACTATTTTACTACTGTACTCACGTTTCTGTAGGGATGGGTACTGGGCTGACTTTGTAATTGACAAAGAGCGATGTCATCTCAACAAATTGCTCTGGCTTCTTCACTTCAGGCTCTGAAAATGATGGAAATGTGAAAGAAAGGGTTTCTTCGCTGTACAAGCAGCAATATTCCACTGGTGTCCACAACTGATAACTCCACATTCTGGTAAGAACATATACTCTGAAGAAATTGTACTTAACAAATGAGATAATCCTAGAACACATGAAATAAGTTTAAACTTTGCACCAATCTAATTTCCTTTAACAATCCCTCAGTCATCTCTTCAAGACCTACGAAAGTCAGAAAAGTTTCCTCCAAGCTAACTATTTGACAACATAAAAGCATGTGCCAACTTAGTCCTATATTACTTCCCCACTTGATATTTACAAATGAGAGCGACTTTCTTTTGAATTTTCTTTTTATACCTTGCTTCTTTTCCAAACCATTTTCCCACAGGTCACTTTTATGGCAAATAATAAAGAATATACTTTTCTAAATCTAGTTTGATTGCAAATATGATTGTGTATGTAATATCTAAACACATCATGTCAATGCACACGGTGTCTAAAATATTGTTACAGACCCTTGCAACTGTATCTACATAGCTTGTATCAGTTATTTTCCTTCTCTGTAATAGCAATTACACAAACAGATGGTGTTTGCTGTGTAGTCCCTTTGCTCTTACCTGACGGTTCATCCGTAGGGGATGGTTTCTTCTTCTTGGGCCTGATGAGCTTCCAAGCGGGGATCTTTGGGGGAGGGGGAGGGGCGACCAGAGGACAAGACCTGGTCTGAGTGAGCATGAGTGGGTGGGGGTAGACGTGCGACAGACCGTTTTGCCGCAGTCTCTCGGATGCATCGGCCTGGCAGGAAGACAACAGAGAGGGAGACAATATTACGTGTAGTTTTTTTTTTTTCATTTTTTTTTTCCCCCTTGATCACTCCACCTGTTGGTAGGTTGAGTTTTTCTAGGGTTATAAGAGCTATTGCTGTTTGACAAATACTGGGTTTACTGTACTCTAGCCAGTGGCCAATGGATGCTCGCAGTGAATGACACACAGTAGTGAACTAGATAGGACGTTTGTTTTCTGTGCTGATAGGTTCACCTGACTAGATACTAAAAACAACAAAAAAATCCATTTGTGGCTAAATAATGTACCCTTTATGTACATTGTATCACAGTATACCATACACATTTCTACACTTCGTCTGAAGGATTCCCAGTCTTATGGGCTTGAAAAGTTAAAAGCTAATACAAAATACTTGTTTCTTTTTTTTTTATTACATGTGCATGAAAGAAAAATAACTTTTGAAACATATTCTATGTAATTTCCCACTTATACTTGGGCCCTAAATCAACAAAAAGATAATGAAGCTCAAGCCATTCTGCAAACATGACAGTCTCTTAAATCACCAATCCTTCAGCAAAAATATAAATTCTGTCTGAACATAGTACTAGGCAAGACAAAGTATCTTGTTTATTTTCTTCATCTGGTGTGCAAAACTGCTGTAGAACGTACCATCTCTCCGAGTACAGATATTCTGACGGGGATCTTTGGGGGGTGCACATAGCTGACGAAGAGAGTGACTTGGGGACTTTCAGGAACCATGGGCGTCGGCTGTTCTTTGTCTGTGGGGCCAAAGAAAGTAATGAGTGTTTAGTAAGAGGATTAATGGGGACTGATTAGCATAATAGTGTTGCTATATCACAAGTTTCTCCCTTATGAGTACCACTTATAATTTTTCCTTGTACATGTACACATACATTTAACTTGAAAATGGTGTTCATACATAACACAGTCCCATATACTAATGTTTTTGATTGGGAGCTAGTTTTTTGTTATGATTTGCTGTTTTAATTTTTAATGTGCAGCATGCATACTGAAATTTGTAAAGACTATACAGGTTCCCAAGATACATTTTGTAACTCCTAAATTTTTATAGACATCTCATATCAGTATACAGAAAGCTCTACAATTGTTATGGGTCTTTGGAAATAAGGCATGCTGTACAATGAATAGTATATCACATCCCATTCATTACACTAAAAACAAAAGTCTGTAATGGAATGCACAAGAGTTATCTTGATAATGTGTTCTGTTTTAAGACACAAATGAAATTTGTCACTTATCCTTAACTCATATACCACAAATGTTTACTGCAAACCATACTACTAAACATGCATTCAATTCATTCCATGCATGATACAAGCTACGAATCATGTACATCTACAGCACACAATCACTGGCTGCACTGTGCAAAGAATGGGGCAAACAGAATAAAGATCAATAACCATCAAAAATAGCTTGGTGAAATGAATTGTCCCTGACATGGCTGAAGGTAGATGATCACCAAATAAGAGCCAGTCTTTCCAAACATGGTGCAAGAGAGAATATAGTGATGTGATACTGCACGATATCACAAAATAAATGAAATTTCAAGTAAAATGACAACCATAATTGCAACTTTGGAAAATACTACAACTGTTTGACTCCACTAAGCTTATTACTACATATCATATAGCTTGTGATAATGCTTCAGTGCTTGTATAGCAGCACCACAGGATCTATGAGCTGGCTGCTGTACTAAAACATAACTCAGTAATGATAACAACAAAACAGCATAAGATTCACTTTCAGTCAGGTTGCAAAGATACACGTTTGTATAATAGGGAATTCCTGTACTAGCAAATTGTGAATAGCTGTATCACTGATCTCTACGTAGATACACATGCAGCTTAAAATTCTCAAATGCTGTCAAACACTGCATATGAGCATACGCTTCGATACACATATTCCCTGACAGCCAATTCTATTCTAGCTGGTCAACACTAGTTGTGGTTTTCAAATGTACCCTGGTGGGCAGATGAAAAACGATTCAATCTGGCTAATCATCTCTCCCAAACTACCGGGTCTTTATATTGTGATATTGTGATATGGCATGGCTCGACACTAACTTTTTTGTTTGGAAGCCCAATGGGGCCACCAAAATCCTAAATTTAACATTTTTGGTGGCCCGAGAGAAAAATTTGGTGTCCCCCCCCCCCCAAAAAAAAACAATAAAAAACATTAAAAGTCCTTTTTTTTAATGACTCAAATATTTAAATTTATGATAGTAAGAATTAGAAGTTGGACATATCCACTCATAAATAAACTTCAACAAACTTGCAAAACTCACTCTCAGGCACTCATTCAGTCCTTTTCATCCATCCTTTAAAGGACAAGTTCACCTTCATAAACATAAGGATTGAGAAAATGCAACAATATTAGTAGAACACATCAGTGAAAGTTTGAAGAAAATTGGACAATCGGTGCAAAAGTTATGATTTTTTTTAATTTTTGAGTTGGAACCGCTGGATGAGGAGACTACTACAGCTTGTGAGTCATATGCGTACAACAGTATAAAGAAAATATAAAAGAAAATTCAACATATTTTCACTTTTTTCGCATAATAAAAGAGCAATTGACTTGCCTCTTTCTAAAGGCAGGGGGAATGATATTACCCATAACATTTATCGGTAACGAGTCAGGGGAATGTGTACTTTTTTCAAAAGATGGAATTTTGTGAAATTCTCTTTATATTTTCCTTATATTGTTGTACGCATGTGACATCTAAGTTATTCATACACTGCAGTAGTCTTCTCATCCAGCGGGTACTGCACAAAAACTTCAAAAATTCATAACTTTTGAACGGATTGTCTGATTTTCCTCAAACTTTCAATGATGTGTTCTACTAATATTGCTACATTCTCTCAATCCTTATGTTTATGAAGGTGAACTTGTCCTTTAAACAAATTTAACTGCTAATTTCCGGCGCAAAAAGTTACGAATTTATTGACATACATTTCAAAAAATTTTGGTGGCCCAAGGCGGGCCACCAAATTTGCCCTTTTTTGAAATTTGGTGGCCCGACTTTCATTATTGGTGGCCCCGGGCCATCGGGCCACCGTTAGTGTCGAGCCCTGGATATGATTTACCGCAGCTCCTGTGAATGCACAAAAAACCCACCATCAGCCAACACATCACACGGCATCTGTCAGTCCCCCAAAATCTACCACATCTGATGTGTTCACTCTGTACGGTGTGAGGACCAGACACCACATAGTCAACACAAACTCCCCTACACCAAAACATGCACACCAATGCACTGTGCGGGATGATATTCTTGTCACTCGATGAGGTAAAACGCAATACAGGATATCAATGATTTTAGACATTTGAATGACATGATGTCAACCTACTGATACATTTTTTGTTTGAACAGCCTATCATTCAGGATCACCACAAATTTGGGTATACAATGGTAGCATGGACGACGATGGCTTATCCCTCAGAACAGCTCCGCTAACTGTTGAAATGTGTACCAATATGAATCAGCCTCGTATGTTCTGCTACTTATCATTGCTGTTATTCTTAATTTTCTTCCTTTTTTTTGAGGAGGATCTGCTTTTTTGAAGGTAAAAGGAGCACTCAAAGGAATTAAAGAGCATATAACAAAGTAAATGCCATGGGAACAGAGGATCTATAGAGACACATAAATTACTTTGACCTAGTGGATGCACAATTACATATATGTCAATATTATGAACGGCCAGTAGCGTTTCACGCTCAACACTTAAGCATTCCTAGTTGGCACCGCCATACACAGTGTAGCTAGGGTATCATATTCTTGCACAGAAGTTATTGTTGGTAATACTGGTGGTAATTGTGATGAAGACCCATTAAAGGGAGGCAAGTCCCCAATTGGCACTCCTTAAATTGACTGTTTGACCGTTTCTTTATCATATATTCTCATCTTTAAAAAAAAAAAGAAGATGAAAAGTTAGAGTCAAGACAGAAACTTTGCAGGGGGAAGGAGATGGTATACCACCTTTCCTTAAAAGGAAAAAAGACATTGAACCAAAAACACATGCAAACAGTGCAATGAAGTACAGATTATATCATGCAAGTCCATGCCACAGAGAAGGAAGACAGAACTTAGTAAATATCCATGCTGCCAAATCACAAAATATGCAATCTTCCCCATTTCTCCAGACTTATCAAACACACTTATCTATTTCTACTTACCACCCCCTGAAGAAAAGCACCAAAGAAACCAAATGACCCAAACATGAAAATTCAGAATGCCTTGTCTTTCAGTTCGAAGTGTATACATTAATTTGTATTCGGGAATACACACAGATATGTTGTTTTTTGGCAATTCTGTTCTAAAAAATGTTGTAAATCAAAATGATTCATAAATCATTAAATGTTTGAGGTACTCAATATGACATTTCATGAATATCCCATGATACGCAGAAATGTAACTCCGCTTCCTGCATCATACTGACGTATGTGAATAGCAATACGAAATACTTTCCTTTTTTTTTCGTCAATATCTTTTTAACGGAATCAGATTTCACATTTTCCCTCCTCACAAGAATCTTGCACATATGTTTCTACAACTACAATGTGTTCAAATTGACCTGGATGTTCAAGCCTTCAATTATCAATATCATGTCAAGACGATGGTTATTTTCAGCACTCATAAGAAGGAGGAAAAAAAAGTGATGTGTTGCACGTATGAATGCGTATTAGAACTGAACAAATGATTCCTAGTGGCTAATATCTTGGAAGGGCAGAATTAGTTCTCCTAAACCCGGCGCCCTCCCCAAGTCCGAGACGGTCCAAGATAGCCGAGTTCATGAGTTACAAGACGTCACATTGTGTGATGCAGTAAAAAAGCCCTTGAATGAATTTCAAACATGGAGAGAAATAGGAAAGAGACTGAGCCAATTCAAACAGGTGCCATCATGCAACATGCAAAGTGGAAGCAAGCACTGAGTAACAGACCTAGGAGGGTTACTTGCTCCTTATCGGGTGTGCCTGTGCAGGTTTAAAGTGCAGGAACAAATGACAACAAAAGTAACAAGGCAATATCAAGGTGACCAAAATAGAAAAACAAAAAACAAAAACAAGATCAACCAATCATGCAGAGGGTGTTGATTGAAAGCATCATACACAACACCTCAATGGGAACTTCACTGTAGTTAACACACATGCAGCATATGTGCTGTAAAGGTCAAAGCCTCCGTAAAAGGTGAATATAAATACTGGGAATAGGGTTATCAGGTGCACTGCTTTAGCAATTGACATAGAGATATCTAGCATAAAAACAAGAAACAGAGAAAACTGCCGTCAAATAAAATGACATCTACTGAAGATGTCATTTTGGTAGCTTTCCTACTTATATCAAGGCAAGATTTTATCATTGCCTTTCCATATCACTATATCTTATACCATGATTCCTTCCAAAGCACTGGGCATGGCATTGAAACAATTTGGAAGGGTTGACCACAAAGACAGCACAATTCTGTCCTGCATGGTCAACACCCAAAACAGTTTATGATGCAACCAAGATCACTCACTACAGGAAATACAAGACTTCGTAAGCTCGTTTGTCCAGGTAGGAACATAATATGAATCCACTGATTACAATGGTCTTTGCTAGAACAGTGTTGGTAGAACCTACCCTTTCATACCATGCAGGAGAATCATAGAGTCATAAAATGTACCAATGGTGGTAGTTATACTTTGTACGTTTGGTACTATTTCTCAAGTATTAAGTTTTGGGCTTTTCTTTTTATAAAACTCAAAAAACTTGAACCTCTACTTGTGACTCCCATTACATCTATTCCTAAAGTCATCTGGTGAATAACCACTTATGCCCTTATCACGCTTTATCATACACATATTCCATCTTATATTCCTGGAAATATTGCTCAAAACAATACAGTTTTGCCTTTGACCTTCTACCCATTACCATTAACAATAAATATACCTCATCACTCATATTTATCAAATCTAATTGCAGCATGGCTGTTCAAAAATGCACTAACCTCACCATGTTGCTTAAAGTTGTTCTTACCAGTATTTAGGATGGTAAAGGGAAAAAAAGAATGATAAGATACTGTGCAGCTTGGACAGACAACCGGACTATCCAAAGGTAAATGATAATTGAATACATATGTCTTATATCTTCCTGAGCCTAAGACTGTAAACTACATGAAAAGCTGAGATGCAATGGGCAATTCTACCATTCTTATGTCAGCTGTATAAATGAAGACAGCCAGACAGGAATGAAGAATGGCATTGCATAAAAGCAGATGAATTGCTAGTTTGTGATATTGAAGAAAAAAAATAAGTAAATATACAATCAAACAGCTGAATATGTGCAGAACTAATGAAAAGAAGGCATATTTGATTATGTCAGGCAATTGTCACTGAGATGATACTTAATTATGGCTGGAGGTATGTCAGTGGGCTTTTGAGGGTTGAGGTCAACCTGTTGGTTCCGGTGACTGAAAGAATGCATCGCTGCTAGCCTGCAGAGCACAGACTTTTTCACATTGTTCACTTTGGGAGAACACATGAATATATCCATTTCAAGAAACTGGTCACCACAGCACAGCCAACACTACACAACAAAGGGGTCTTATATTTCATCACAAGAGGTTGCAGTGAGCTTTACAATTGATACACTGTCATAAATTACATGTCACAATATACAATGCACTCGGGTAAAAAAAGGGGTAAAGAGACATTCTAAACAACAACAAAATTTGTTACAACATATGATTATCATAAATCAAATGTGTTTTATACCCACTACATTACATCCAACCCGCCTCCCAAAAGACTGTGAATTTCAATATATGTAAAGTCAGTATGAGAAAGAGTTCATTTAATGATGATGAATGGTATTTAAGAAGCATTACAGGTCCCTTTAGATCTCTACTGACAGTATCGTCAGCACAGGCATGCTGCAAAGAATGGTCACTTGACTATCATGAAATTATGATAGGAGTCAATTCTGTTCAGTATGAATTAGAAAAACATACAAATAATGCCGTAATTCATCAGGTTCCTTCTTTGCTTTTGAGCCAGACTAGCTCTGCTCTTCACACAAACGACAACAATAAACATGTAGACTCAGAAATATGCTAATATCAACGACAGGAGACAGGCCTCTCAAATCGTGTGCATAATGTGCATATCATACTAACTCTCAAACAGAGACATACACTGCATGTCACAGAGGGATGTGAGATATGGGGGGAAAAAAAAGAAGAAAACATGACGTGGTTTAAACTTACGTTTGTCTTTGTCGTCTTTCTTGTCCTTTTTGTCCTTCTTTCCCTCCTTGTCATCCTTGTGACCAACCCTGGAGTCCTTGTCGCCCTTCTCAGCTGCAAGTTGGAATATTTAGTGAAAACCTGTCAATCTCTCAAACACGCTAGATCACATCCTATGCACTGTAAAGTACAGATGATTTCATTCCAAGATCCCAGCACGCAGCTCTTCAGAAATCGGTTCATGTTGCCATTAGCTACAATACTATTTATCTCCACAGTCTGTCAAACAGAAGGTATCAGCAGCATTACCAACCAGTTTGGTGACATCCAAGTAATATAAAATGCTACTGAAGCTATTCCACACGTCTTGCTGAGATTACAAATTTAAATTCTTCATATATTCATTTACGAAAGCTGTGGAAAAACATGTTCCTTTGTAAATGTGAATGATTTCGCAGTGTGATCGTCATTCAAACTGTGAAACCTGTTCTGACCGGGCATCAAAGTCAGAAACTGCCAATGCTTTTGTGGGTGACACGACATTTGCTCTTGCGACAAGTGAATTGCCAAGGGCTTATTTTCTCCAAGGACTTACAGTTAGGGTTTGGGTTGTGAATAAGGGTTTTAGGTTTATTTTGAATTGAGTATTAGGATTAGGGTGAAGGTTATGTTTTTGTGTAGGTTTTATGTTGGGCTTGGTGTGCAAAGTGTATATCATGGGAGCAATTGTCATAGGAGCAAATGTCACGAAACCACTTTTATGAAGAGCAATGGCAAAATAGCACAGTGATGCTGCTGCTGCTGAAAAGGGGTCATAAAGTTAGCTAGACATGAACACTCCAGAATGTGTCGACCAGTTCTCACCCATCATTGTTTATCTATGAGTGTTTACAATTGCACAGAGATGTGCTGGTGAAAAATGGCTACAAAGTTAGCACGACATGGACATTCTGGAATGCGCTGACCAGTTTGGGACACAACTCACATCGGCCATCCTTGTCCTTGCCGATCTTGCCGTCCTTGTTGGACTCCCGGGTGACCACGGACATCTCGTCCCCCATCTTCTCCTTCTTGGGGGCCTCCTCGGGAGGTTCCTCCGGGGGCAGCTCTGGGTCGGGGAGCTTGAACTCTGGCAGGAGCTTCTTCAGCAGGTCCCAGACCTTGTCCAGGTGCCCGTACCTTCGAAACAAGAACAGCAACAATGATGATTCATCCAGTGTGACAAAATGATAATGATATGCATGAAAAAGAAGTGTTTAGTGCACAGACTATTTCCTGGCCTATATTTTATAAAATGAGGAGACCTTGTGGCTTAGTGGTTATGACCACAGACTCACAATCAGGAGGTCCCTGGTTCAAGTCTGCATGCAGACGCAGTTGTGCCCCTAAACAAGCACTTTTTCCTGATAGCCTTAGTCATCAGTCCTAAGGTAGCTTGCTCATAAGCATTTCACTGCTTCCATAGCAGCTAAGTCACAAAGTCCCAAACTAACACAAGGGTGTCTTTGCATGGTATTTTCTTTTTTCTTTTTTGGTAATTTCCCAATTTCCTTCAGAATATTTCCTGCACATAAACATCAACACATGGACACAAGAAAGTGTGACAATTTAAAACATATATAATATCATTACTTGAAAAGTCCACTCATTTACTTTACTGCAGTATAATAGTTCATTTTAATGTAAGAGCATTTACACATATTACTTACTTCTGTAGATCCCTTCTCCTTGGACACCCCTTACTTTATCAGATGTTATATTAATTTACTTATTTAAGTTACTTGATTATAATTGAAGTCAATACATATCAATTCTGTATGAACAATCATAATACAAAATAGAAAGAAACAGTCATAGCAGAGTATTGTGACATGTGAACAAATTATAAGAACATGTACTTTGAAACCATTTCAAAGAAAGTGAAAGTTGAATGGATTAAAAAACAAAAATATCATATACAACAATGTAAGCAAGCCCAAGATTGGTGATCAGGTGTTATAACTGTTGATGGTGTGTCAAAACATGTTGGTATGACTGTAAAGCTCAGAAAACATCACAAAACCTTCAAGGGAGGGAAAATGGAACATTTGCATATTTCTTCATAGTTTGAACAAAACTGTAAGTTTACAGGTACATAAACCAGGGTATTTATTGGAGATCACAATCTGTCAACAGGTAAAAATTGACAAACCATGTGTACAATCATTGAAAAAATAGAAACATTAAAGTACAAATAATATGAAAGATAAACATGCCAAACATGGTAAGAGGAGATAACTGTGTTAAAAACTAATAAACGCATCCATTCAGAACTCAAAACAATCTCAAAACCAATTTTAGTATTTACACGAACAACAATGAAAATGGTGAAGAGCTTTGTTAATATTTTCAAAAAGTGCATGAAATCTACAAAGGCAAATCTGATAACAGAGCAATGTGAACTATAGTAACAACATGCTGGGAAATTTAAGCCATGCGAGGTGTGAAATCAACATCCTCATTCTGGCTGTAGAATGGGACGGGCCCTACTCTATCTCATTCTTCTCCATGGCGACATTCAGCGCTGCATCGTCAAAGGGCGGAGCTTCTTCTGCCTCCTCCATTTCATCCGCCCCACCTCCCATTCTGCCGTTTTGCTCCGCACTAATATCTTCCGACCCCGCCAGGACATCTGTCTGACTGCCTGTGGGTGGCGGTAGCCTATCTACGTCTAAGTCTAGACGGCTTGCAAGGAGACTATTCTTGCGCACTTCCTGCACCACGCATGCCTTCTTGCCTACACCACAGGACATGAGGTGACTGAGACAAACACATGACAGCATGACAGATGCTGTGAGGTCACTTTTGTTTGGTAGGAGTACTATCATTTGGTAACATGGAAACTATTAAAGTGCTATTACCTAAAGTTTGTTTTTCATGAATTAAGCAAATTTCTTCTCTTATGATCAACACGACTTTGCCAATAGAGCTAATTAGCCAATCCATTGACATGTTCTTCTGTGTATGGCTGTCCTGATCACTCTCGATGCTTTGAAGGTGAAAAACTTTTTTTAATATGAGACATGACTGACATCACTACAAAAATGAGTTTTGAAATTCTTTGAAGATTAACAATGCATGCAGAGACACATTTTCCCTCTTTTTTTCTTTTTTTCTTGGGGGCCGTTTAAACAAGTGTTTTTCACATTCAAAATTTCTTCAGAAACTTGGATGAAGAAAGAATAGTCTTCTGTATAAAGAATGTATGTCTAGTTTCTCATTCTCATGAAAATTACTTGTATTTAGGGGTCGTTCACAATTATCAACATTTTCACAAGTGTACAAACCATACACTTTTCAAGACCCCCCCCCCCAATTAAAGTGTACGAAGAAAAATGTTGATTTTTTTTCGCATTATTTTCAGTGTTTAGTTCTTGCTTGGTCTGCCTTTTTCCAGTTTGTGTCGACATTTTTCGAAATTGGAAAGCGTACGCCGGGTGTTGACCCCCTCCCCCCCCCCCCCCCCCCCCCCAGCGTACAGTTTGTGCGCTTGAGAAAATGTTGATAATTGTGAACGGCCCCTTACTCTGACATAATCTTTGAACATTATATGCGAATATTTTGGTAAATTATTTTTTTCCTACACAGTTTGATCATAATATATGATTGCATATGACATCACATGTATGTATGGAAACAAAGAGCACTAATTTACATAAATCCATATGAATACGATCCTTTATGCGTACTAATAGTTATGCAGACTGACAATCTTGAACACAGTGAGTCATCACAAAGTCTTTGCATACCTTCAATAAAATGAAAAGGATGGAGAGAAAACAATGTTGGTAGTACTTACTGCAGCGGGATGGTCTCTGGCAGCCAGCCAGTCAGGGCCTGTATCACCGTCACATCCCCAAACTCACAGCTGCTGCTACCAGTGGAGTAGCTGTAAAGGGAGTCAAGCAAAGTCAAGGCTCATGCCACATTGTGTATCAAATGAATTAACCCTCCTGGACCAGTGAGTCCAAGATTCCGATGAATCTGTTTCCTTTTCATCATACTAGATGTGTAAGACACATCAAGTCTAGTACATTGTGTTTATTGTCAAAGTTTTTACAGAGTTTGTAACTAAAATCTACAGAGTACATTTTCTGCTCTATCAACTGACTTGATTTTGACTTCAAAATAGGAAAATATGGAGGGCAATATGTGTTTTTTCTGTGATTATAACAATACAACACTGATAGAAAATCGGATAAAAGCCCACTTCTGAACAAGCTGTATCAACTACTTGACTCAATGTATTTGGTTGCAAGTTTGTTCCATCATCTGATAAGAAGCACCTCTCTTGCTTTCCCCAGATTCTCTGATAGTGTTGATGAGGAATGACAGTCAGCACAGTGGCATCACGGGATGCAAGAGTTCAATAATCCTGAGAATTTCTTAAAAAGCTATCCTTGGCAAAGAAACCTGGTAATCTCCAAGTGAGCGCTGAGCTCTCTCAACATCAAAGCCTTATGATGGTATTTTGGAGATTACAGAGAAGCATACTGTAAAACCAGAAACATTCACCGCATGACACTTTGGTAAATTGGAGCTGTCAACCTTTTTTGCAGCAAGAACATTTCACAAATTGCCAATCATGATTGTGTACAGCATTGTACAAGTATTCAATGAATAGCGTAGACAAGAACTTTTGCATGCATTTTACTTTTGCAGATCTTGGCTCTTTGCGAAATTTGCGGAAGTTTCAGGCACCTGAAAATTTCTGGTTTGACAGCACTCATCTCTTAATGAGGTGGAGAACCTGTGCATCACAGGATCAAGACACTCACTCTAGGGAGAAGACTTTGATGAGGGCCTTGGTGAGAAGCATGGGCCACAGCTCATGGGTCAGCCGGGAGCATGGCAGCAGCATCTTGCCGTTGTCGTCGAAGGGGATGGTGTCGTCCACCGTCACCTTGCGCCAAGTTCCCTGAAACATCATGGATGTGAAGGGTTTGTTTTACTTTTGTATGCCTTCCCTGACCTTTGTCTGAAGTTGCCATCAAAGAGGCAAGTGCTGTAGATTTAGCTTGCACTCTCTATAGATCATGGCAAGAGGTAGCAGTTATTTTATATCTTATGTAATTGGGGCAGACCATTTCACCAAGCCATGCACCCTGTGCATTTTTGTTGTTCCAAAATAAAGCTGTAATCCCTCTACTTTCCTTCATTGTTAATATAGGTTTTGTACAGTAATATTTTTCTGGTAATGCTATCATTCCAAGATAAGTGAAACCAATTTCCATTGGTGACCCTCCAAACTTTTGACAAAGAGAGTTATCAGCATTTACCCTTTAAAACAATTGCTACTCATAAAGGGCTTCTGCCATCAGAATAAGATAGGTGAAATGGAGCTGAGTCTTCTTGGATCAGTTCTAAGAATGAACTCATTCCCAGAATTCCATCTGCCTACATAGGACATAGTAAATTTATCACCTTAACTCTACACTAGAAAGCTAGGAATTATCATGCTAAGCAGACACAACACGAATAGGAGACATTACCATTTTTTTAAAGTGCTTTACAACTTCATGCTTTCAAGTGTGTCAGTACAATATTTGTTCTCCTAAAAGTTGTCCGTTCACTCCTAATAGCTCTATTTCATGAGCAGTCAATATCTTTTGTGATGATCAATTCCTGTTGAGCATAATTCCAATATTTCAATTTCCTCACTAGAATCAAGATTGATACATACTCCAGAGAGCATTAACAAAAAAAAAAAAATGATATTCTTCTCTAAATTAGTGCATCCTTTGGATGTTGACTGAATAACAAATTTATCTATCCATCTATCAATCGATCTATCTATCTGCATATCTAACTACTGTATCTATTATCTATCTATCAATCTTTTTTCAACAGCCCTTCCTACTTCCAACTCACCATCCAGTAGATCCTGATGATGTACTTTCCATGGGGGTTGTAGAGTGGCAGGTGGGGGCTCTTCCCAACCTTGCACAGGGCATAGATGTGGTCCCACGGCCGCCAGGGGTGCATCTTACCCCCAGCGATGGTCACGCCCTCATGGGGCTCACAAATGGGCGTGGCAGTGGCATGCCACAGACTGGTGAGTTGACTGGTTATCCAGCGTAGAGTCTGCATAGAAAATGACAAAGGAATATCGATTACTCATTTCTCACCGATAATTACGGACATGCAAAGGCTGTATTGTCAAATGATACCAGAAGTTTCTCTTGCAAAGAGCCCTTTCCACATGACCAATAAGAAGAAACATTTTATCAGCAAGAAAAGTCTTAAACTTACTACATTGCAGAATGACAAAAACCTGAAAGATATACAGTTAGTCTGCAAGTAAATAATCCATTTTTCTTTAAATTTAGAGAAACAAGTGATAAACATACGAGGACATACATGCAGACTGCCTACTTCCAAAATGAGATGTTACATACCCATGTATTTCATAGATTCTTCTAACATCAAAACCAAAAATTAGAAAGCTCAAAACTCTTCTTCTGCCTACCTCACAGCAATCTAGATGTTCATTGTTAGTAAGGAGGTCAATGTCCTTGGTGCTTTCTGCGTCGTACACCACGGGAGTCTTGTCGGTGATGAAGTCTTGTGGTCGCTTCCAGTGATCAACCCGCTGCCGAAGAGGGGGTGGAAGGTCAATGCGCCCCTCTGGGTCATCAAAGAAATGTTGCTGTACAGAACAAATAAACGTAACAAGAACATCAATACATTGTGGAATTCACATCTGCAGCATATCAACACCATGCAAGAGGTAAAATGTTTTATCGCACAAAAAGATAAAAGCAATTTTGCATATTATGTCTCAACATTCAGTACAAAGTTACTTCTCTTCCGGCCAAAGTTAAATAAAACTGCCATAAAGACAGATTATGTGATGCAGAATATACTGATTGCACTCTGTGCAGTTATTGTAATATGAAAACAAGAGTGTGGAATAATGGGATTGCTATGACATTTCAGAGCCATTTTGTGTGAATTCATTTTGTCACCCAGTTCATGAGGGTATTTGTCATAATACATGGAGGAGAGTTATCAGATGGAGAAAACAAATATACTGGAATGTACTACCAGTTAGAATTTATTCAGAAAATATCAAGAAAGTTCTATATGGAATCACTTGTCTTTATATGTGTACTTCTTGCATAAGGCAAGAATAATATCATCCTGAGCATATTCCAGTAACAAGTCTTGTAGGAACCATGCATACTCATGAAAATTTGTGGAATTTTCTTCACATTCCCCTTTAATCTGATATTTTGTATATGAGCCTTCCTGTCCATATGTCACCTAAAGGGCAAGTCCCAGGATTTACACTCACCATACTGCTGGGGCTCTTGCCCTTCTCCTTCTCCTTGGTTTTGTGTGGAGTATCCTGCGTAAAGATAACAAGAAAGAATTTGCACAATTACTTTCCATGTAACAGTTCCTCAAGTGCAGTCTCAGGGGATATTCTTATATAATACCACTTGACTATGATTGTGTCTTTCCATCCCCATGTCCACATTGTAATTCAACAGAATTATGGCATTCAATGTCTCATAGAGAAATTCATTTCAACCTTAGATATGTCATCTTCATAACATACTTTTCATCAATTCACATAAGCAATGCAATCTGAAGTCGAATGCTGCAGTGATTTTTAGATACATAGCAATTTGTAATTACAGGTTCATCTTCCCACATGGCACAATATACACTAAAGGACTACATTACTACACAGGCAACTAGAATGGTCAAACATTCACATTATAACACTCTAACCAAAAGAAAAATTTTACAAATTATTGAAAGAGGTTAAGATAACAATCTCTCATCTTCATTGCATATGTGGTGCATGACCATTTTCAAACCATGGTGTTAGTTCAAAGGCAAGGATAGCCCCTCTTCAAGAGCTGTACTGGCTTTGGGCTGCAGTCTTACCCATTTTTCTGCATTGACGTCTGCATCATTCCACTCGGGCCAAATGACAACCTTCTGTTTTCTCCCCTCCTGAGAGCCAATCACGCTGGCAGCAATTGAAGCAGCTCTGCAATACAGAGAAGACATAACCAAAACATACAAATGTAGTGAAAGCACCATCACCTTGCTGAATGGAAAATTGATTGCTCATCTGTAGCACCACACATTCCATTTCCGAATATACCTTTCTTTCTTATTTCTGATATAAATTAATACTTTCGATAAGACTCTAAAGATTGTTTTGCCTTATGATATCTCAAGTTATTAAAGGGGAAGGCTAGTAACTGATCAGTGGGAATCAGTGGAAATGCTGGGAGATGATTGTTCCAATCCTTACGGGATTCATTCAAGAGTTCATTGTATATTGTTGTGTGAAAATGATTTGCTTCAGAACGGTCTCATATTCAAGTAATGTGCAGATTAATGCTCCGTCACTGACCAGGGACGCTAACCTGGAAGCATTAAACTGCACATTACTTGAATACGAGACCATTCTGAAGCAAATCATTTTCACACAACAATAGATATACAATGAACTCTTGAATGAATCCCATAAGGATTGGAACAATCATCTCCCAGCATTTCCACTGATTCCCACTGATCAGTTACTAGCCTTCCCCTTTAAATATGCCCTGTATGAGAGATTCAATTGCACTAAAGGCTATAATATTGCTGTTTTGATATAACACATTTTGTATTTGAGTATGGCAATCATCCTTTGATAGCAATCATTCAATGTAGAAAGCATTGTCCTCATTTGCATGATACTCTTCAATGTACAAAGCATTGCCTGCTTCTTATATCCTCATTTGTAAGGTACTCTTGAGCCCTTCCTTTCTGAAGCTGTTATCTATAGATGTTTGTTAATGGGGAATGCAAATACATGTATTACAGTATACCATGTGCTCGTAAGGGAATGGATGACTTTAAAGGCAGTCAGGGAAAAAAAGAAATCTATCTTCAAACTAAAGTGCATCAAAACAAGACAGACATTCTATGATATTCCCTGCCAGTCTTTAATCATACATTAATTATTCCCTGTAAGTATACAGTGGTAAGTTTGATCAACACAGAGAGACAGACAGAGAGGAAAAAAACGAGGAATGAGATTTTTTTTTAAAAATCATACTTTCCAGTGAACTAGAAACCAGTCTCCTGCCCGAAGCAAGCCAATGTGCATATATGAGGCAGAAAATTCTCCTTAATAAGTATATGGGTACCATTTGAGGGCTTTTGATGGCACCATGTATTTTCAAAACTAAGGTAACAATTGTTATTTCAACCTCAAAAACATTAATATCATCAGCATGGGCACAGATAACATACATTGTAAAATGAATATTGATAGCGTGCTGCCTCCAGATCCAATTCCCGAGTCTCACAGAGAAATGTTGTGTGTACTGTAACGTTAATAACAATTCATACCATCCCCTCTTGGCTCTAGCTTGTCTTGCAAGACCAAAGGAAAAAACACTGTCCCTCGCATAGGACATAAAATGGAGGTTGCGTGTGTGAGAGTCACAACTCATGCATGTAAAAGACCCCACTTCATTCATTCATTGTAGGACTAAGAGCAAGATGCTAACCTGGTGAAGTGGCCACCCACGCACACCTGCCCTCACAAAAACAGTGCATTTATCTTCAAGCATGAGGCTAGCCCTACCAGATGCTGTGACCTGTGTAACACTTTACAGCGAGTGACTTGTGTAACATTAAACAAGATACAGCGACAGGGCTGTTTTTAGTTAGCATGAAGCCTGCACTTAAATGGAAGACCCCCATCCTACTCTATATTGATAATTTAAAAACTTTGATGTTATCCCCACCCCCCGTGATCATCACTGGAATTGTAAACTTGATGCATTTATGGGTAACATTACGAAGTGTGAAGATCACTGCAGCATGTAACATTTAAGAGTTAACTTTCATTCAAGTTAGATAGAAGTAACTGTGTTTAGAAGTCCACTAGCAGTTAGAACCGCGTAGACCCCCCTTAGGGTTAGGCCCCGAGAGTCTAACATTAGAAATTTTAGGCTGGTCAACTCACTCTCGGAGTCTTTAAGTTGTTGAGAGAGCTGGAAAAAAGAAAAAGAAAAAAAGAATCAAACCAAGAATGGATAATATTAAATTTAACTGCAAAATCAGGACTCTCAACATGTCACCAATGTTTAATAGTCAATACAGGTCGCATTACGGAGCAAAGAGCATTAGACTCTAACTGTTGTTACGAATAGTTTGTTGACATTACGGTTCTCCGTCTACCTACGTCGGTCTATGCTATGCGATTTCGACGGTTTAGAGGCCCCTACTACAACACAGGACTCGTGCACTACCGCCAGTTGTACCGGTACCAGCATTACGCCTGCACCCACATTACATTTTCTCAACCCGTTCGCACTGTCGTCAGTGGGGCGATTGTTTGCATGCTAAACTTACTCTTGCTTTGAAGCCGAATTTACTCTATTCGAAGATTTCTTTTCCTTGGCCTGTTTAGAAGCCATCTTCCCGATTTCATGCGTTTAGGATTCTTTGACGCATGGGTGAAAGTTACAGCGCCGAAATGCAAATCTTCTACGACGCTTGCTTGGTTGCCGAGAAGGCCGACATTTTCGTTGATGGTTGTCAAGAACTTCGGGTCATCTACTAGTACCTTTTTTGGACGGGAGTTCACTGCGCAAGCGCAGAAGGGAGTAAGCGCAGCCTAGTCGCTGTAGTACTGAGTAAAGTAATATGCTTGAGAGCTGCATAAATTTTGATTTACATAATATAGAACCTCTTTGATTTACACCCATAAAAATTATCTAGAGCGCATGGGGTAAATAATGAGAGCGGACAAATAAAAAGTAACAAAAACAACAACGCTGCACCCGCTACATGGACTGAGTGGATTCTTTTGGTAAAGGTTTTTCGAAAGAGAAGCTAAACGTGAAGATAAGCAAAGTGACTGCGTCAAGTTTTAGAATTTCGAATGTGTATGGTGTATATGTATGCATTATGTGTGGATGGGGGTTGAGTTGAGTGGGGGGGGGGGGGGGGATGGTTTGAGAGTTGATTATTTTCATTATTTCAACATTAAGAATTATCTAATATATCCTAGAAACGACAGTCAGATATATCTTGGTCTTTTGTTCAAAATCAAAATAAAACAACTGCTTAATGTGGTCTCCCTGAATTTTCAATTCTATCCAAGATCACCAGATTACATGAACATTATACATGTATATATATATATATATATATATATATATATATATATATATATATAAAGAGTAGAAACATTAGTATAAACACCGCAGGAGCCAAAAAATTGGACTGACGTTTCGACTGACTGTGATAAAGGTCTTTGACCAAAACGTCAGTCCAATTTTTTGGCTCCTGCGGTGTTTATACGACTGTTTCTACTCTTGATATCTATTCATTACACACCGACGCAGAACTTTCTTATTTTGATGACTATATATATATATATATATATATATATATATATATTACTTGTTTAAAGGTACCATATTATAACATTGGTTTCATCATCATTTTGCAAAACCATACAGTATTGTATAATCCAATTATATATCCAGTGTATGTCATGGTATACTTAACACTTTACATGCCAGACAAATTGCTGCTCCCACGTGAGATATGTGACATGACGCAAAATTGCAACTTTGGCAAGCTAAGAGTTAAGAACCATGTTATACATAGGCCCTGTTTGTCGTGTTTAAAAATTCGTAAATAGAATACATAAAAAAAACAAAGCGCAAGAGCGGCTGATAACTTACAACTGAGAAGAATGAACGAATATTGGCCTTCTTGTTCATTGTGAAGATGCCACTCCTATACGGGGGGGGGGGGGGGGGGGGGGCGGGTATGATAGGGCCGAAACTCGAATTACTAACTTTGCAGTCATAGTATTACTGCAATTCGTGGTTTACTGTTTTGAGTGAATGAAAAATGTCTTTCGCTCAATGGTCGTATTGATCTTAATCGAAAAAAAAAAATCACATAATAGATACAACTGCGAATTAATTTGCTCCGCGCTCAGAACAATTCGCCCAAGTATTTGAACGACATTATATAGATAGTGCATGCTCTATGATGCACTATACTGGATTAGAGAACGACAAATACTAAATTATCCCGAGTGCTGTTTTGTTTCACCGAGGCCGCAGGCCGAGGTGAATAGAACTGCACGAGGGATACTTTAGTATTTGGAGTTCTATAGTCCAGTACTGGTGCATCAATAGAACATGCACTAATTATTATAGTAAATAGGTCCCTCGATCTACATGTATTTCCGTAGGTCTAGGCCCTAATTTAGATCTAACAAGACTCACCGTACCGCCGGCACTGCACTTGTTACACGCAGAGTTAACAACCGCAACCTACCGTACGTATTTGTTTACGTGCAAACTGTACACAGCGTGCGACGCTAGCTAGTACAGCCGTGTAAGCGTATTGCACATCACAGAGCAGACTCGGTTATAAACTCCTACATTCTGCGTCCAGGCGGCTGTACGCGCGCATGACGTTGAAATGCTTGGCCTTGTCTTACTACGTCCATCGACCGCCGGCCTAGCTCCCTAGGCCTTGCGCGAATCTCTTCGTACATAAAGCGTAGGCACGCACTGTAAGCGTTCGGTATAGTGGCACGGTCGTGCCACTATACCGGAATTTTTGCACAATCACGTGATACTATCCAACCAATCACAACGCAAATTTCACTCTACCTATTTACTATTTCTCTTTTCTATTCTCAAATATAACAATCAGACCCGGTACTGTTCGTGGTACTGAGTTAATATATGAATTCACGCAAACGGCAAATTCTTCCCCTGATCATTCATTTCATTGTTGATTTTAGAATATATATAATTGTATATATATATATATATATATATATATATATATATATATTTTTTTTTTTTTTTTTTTTTTTTTTTTTTTTTTTTTTTTTTACCTAGAACTCTGCACCGCAAGAGTCTGGCACCGCAAGTTGCGCTGAAGGCTTTTTTTTTTTTGCTTCTTAGCTGATGAAACCCGGAAGTGCCCCCCCCCTCCACTTTTAAAAACGTGGCGCCACCCATGGCTTATATATTTCTCTATTCCTCTGTCATAATTATTACGTCTATCCTGAAGTCTTTTCAAGATCCCAATGATCCGGTTGACATTGTGACAAACTTTGCTTGCATTTACTGGTACACAATTCTTCCGTATAGTCAAACATGTCTATGGCGGCAACTCAGAGGAGAAAAAAAAAGGTGTCCGTTATAGATAGGTGGTCGCTATTGACAGGGTCTTCTTTCTCGGGGATGGTTTTAAGAGGCTGCCAAGGCAGTTTTGACTACACTCTCAATCTTCACAATAATTCATTTGACACTTACCATGGATACCTTTCTCTGTACAGTTGTATACCATGCATGATGATAGGTCTCCCATATCGTTATTGAGTTCGCATTGTACGATATACTGATTGAGATAAACAAAGCAAAACATCCATGGAATCTAAACTGTAAAATGACGGTGGAAAAAAACGGCTGCATGTTTTGTCCGTTTCTTTGTGTCGTCCGTTTCTTTGTGTCGTTTATAGATAAAAAACGGACAGAGAGAGCTTCCTGATGTATGCAAATTCAACATGCATTTCATCACAAAAGGAATGCACGGCATGGGTGATGACAAAAAGCGCCATCAAATCCGGCAAATAGTTAATGTTATAACGAGACCAACACCTTACAGACTTTTTCAGCTGACACATAATTATAGTCAATGTATAAGAGAGAAAGTAAGTATGTCATAACCCTTCAGATCTGTTCGTCGTACACAATATTGTATGGATTAGGTCTTGAAGGTGATGTAAAAGTTACCAATTCAACCCCCTGCCTCCCCCCCCCCAAAAAAAAAAGAAATGGGACATTATCACGACACACCGACAGTGTCTTGTTGAGTTCTTGTTGAGTTGTTGTTGGTAAGTAGATGTTTATGTGCACAGGTAAGAGTCTCATTGAAGCCACATGACAAGTTATTAGGTATGAGAGGATTTATGGATTATGATCAGCAGTGGCGGATCCAGGCGGGGCGCACAGGGCGCGCGCTCCTTTATCTTTTTTTAAACAAAAGAAATGGAAAGAAAAATTGTCTCCCCCTTTAATTTTTTAAAGGCGCCCCTCCTTTACTGAATTCCTGGATCCGCCCTGGTTAGTCTTTTAAAGGGATAGTACAGTATTGGTGGAGATGAGAATTGGGCTTTTAACTTTTTGCGAGATACCAAGAAAACACTTATGATCATAGTACAGAGCATACCATTCTAAGAGGAATCCAAAGTTCATTTGATGAAAATCGGGTTTGGAATGACTGAAACCTCCAAAAACAAAGTAAAACAAAGCAATCGTAATAAAGTGTGGGTCCCACACTTTATTAGAATTGCTCTTTTTTGGATATCTCAGCCATTTGAAAACCAATTTTCATCAAATAAATGTTGAATCCTTCTTAAAATTACATGCTCTTTCATATTTCATAAGAGGTTTCTCATTATTTCACTTAGGAATGTTCAAAACATGAACCCCCTCCTCAACCAGTACTGTACAGTCCCTATAAACGTCGAAAGTTTCGACTTTTTGACAGGAGAAATTGCATGGAAAAGACTCTTAATGAAGGGTACGTTGATGGCAAAAGGAGGGACTTGAACTTGATAATATTATACACAAGAATTAGTAGTTGAATCCAATTGGGGGAGTGAACAGATTATATAGGGAGTTTGGGGTGAGCTCGTCTAAACTATAGCGGCGCATATTGTGCCTACTGAAATGATAGCGATGATGGTTGCGTGTCGATCAACGAGGGTTGTGTGTAGATCAACGATGATAACAATCATCATCCTATATAATTTGCATAACAACAGTTGGAACTGACATCATTGTTCCATAAAAACTTTCAATCAAAAATTCAAAACTTATTAGTTTATGTCTGATTTCAACTTTGACTATTTTTTAAAGTCGATCTTAAACTGCACATTAAGTTTCTCTTCCTCTTCCAACACGTTAAGACTTAGTGCCGAAAAATCGCATAAGTGAATAAGTTGGAATCCTTGGGTATTATCGAGGGTGATATCTTTGGATCACTTGAAAATCGAAAGAAAATCCAATAGACCATTTAAAAATGCACTCTCATGAGAAAAGGAAAGATTAGAATATTCAGGGTGTATAAGAAGTGTTGTATATTTCTCTACTATAAAAGGGAGCCAACTTTCTAAACGGATGGTAGGAGTGGGTGTGTTAGTGTGTGGGTTACGTCTTTTTGAGATCAAATCAGGCAGTAATCGATGGGTCCTGATGAAACCATGCAGGCTGATGACACTCACTCTTCGCGATCCTCCAGCTCACTAAATGCAGCAAATCTACGCAGATCTGAGGAGACGCCGTGCCCGGCTGCGATGGTTCCTCGTCTCAAGTCGCTCAGGCCGTGACTCCCCCCTTGCAACGGTAGTCTGGTCAGACGACCTTGACCGCCACCAACCGCGACCGTCATCCGTCGGTCACCGGACAGTCGTTTGGCTTCCAGACCTTTTCGCGCCTTGAAGGAATGAGAGAACTCGCCAAGCTCTCCGGCGGCAAAGTCGTCGTCATCGAAAAAGATTATCGGGCGTGCGAGGATTTTGTCCGTGAACTTCGCCGCCCTGTCATACACCTCGTCGAGGGTGACGGGAAGTTCAGGGTATTCGACGTGACGTCGGTAGGAGCCGTTGGCGCTCTGATGAACGACCGGATGGTCGACGGCGGCCAGATGACTGCCGCCGACTGTTCGTGGTCCGTTTGGATTCGGAGAACGCGACATGAGTCGTCTGTCTCTTCCTTTTGACGACATGGCGCGAATGCCTTTTGCACTTGGTTAGAACTAACTGATTACTCCCGATAAAAAAAAATCTATATATGTGAGCACTTTTCGTCTGCGATGTCAAATTGCACTGCACTGAAGTATGTACATCACTATTTACCGTGGCAACTCGAAACCCTTGCTCCCTACAATCACTGCATTGCTATAAATTTTGTTTTAATTGTCTTTAAGATTGTTTCTTTCACAGGACACTAATCTTGTCTGCTTGTAGCTTATCACTTTGCATAGCAAAAGAGGGGTGTAATCCCAGGAGCTGTGTACATGATGTGATATAGAAATATTTATGATATCTCTCCGATCATGGGCGATATTTTCATGTATGTTTGCTCATCACTAAGCCAACACTTGATTTTTAGCGTTTGTTTTCTCACCTACGTGCGCTGGTTCATAAAGGCGGCATGTTTGCGCTGATAACAATTATCAGTTTTAACGACACGGTCAGAGAGCAACTGCGTCGATATTCTATTCTCTGTCCTTCATGATAGAAATAAAAAGAGGGTCTGCACACCTATATTTCTCCGTTCGATCCCACTGCCGATTTGCCCTGCTTGCGGCCACGCAGTCATCTCAAAGAAGATTAAAATATCGTGACATTAATGTGATCATTCATTGAGCAAGCTTCTGACTCCCAATATAGAATGAACGGTATCAATGCTCACTGATTACTAGCGATGATGTTGTCATTCCAGTGAGCTTGAAGCTCCTTGGTCATTCAGACGCCGTTATCGCACTGCTGTAGGGCGAGTCGACTGAGCCAACACTTATCAAAGTGACTTGCCACCTGCAGAACTGTATGACCACTTTACAGACGATTGATGATCAGCTACTATGTATACAAGATCGCATCAATATTAGTTACAGCAAGGAGGTACAAGGAGGTACTAGGCTTGCTTTAGTACCTCCTTGGTTACAGCGCATGCAGGCGACACCAACGTGAACGTTGATTCTTGGAGCATGAAGGCAAAACAAACACAAAATTTCCTTTGAGAATATCACGGATCACTCAAGGTAGATGGACCAATCAGCGTGATGATTTTTTTTTTCTTTTTGATACGAAGCATGTAACTCTTATAAAAGCACACAAAATGTAATCCTCATAAATTCCACTGTATGAGAGACTTCTACGGTTCGGCAGGTGCAATGGTCACTTCAAACATGTCACCTCCAGGCGAACAAGTTGTGAAGCTCACAATATTTCAATGGCGATCAATTGGTGTTGCACAATTTTGCAGTCATCTTTAAACAGAGAAAGAGACAGTACTCTGCAATTATTGTAGGATCCACAACAAGTTTTCTACTTGCTTCAAAGTCTCAAACTTCCTACTCAAATGTCTGTGATTAAACAAGTGATTACACTTCACCTGTAATGACTGCATTCTGTGTATTTCGCGTTTACTTCAATGGGTTGGCCAACGGGCGTTGGGAATTCTATTGTTCACGGGATGATGATAATGCAAGCGTTCAAGCCGCACGACGGCTTTGCATTGGAATTGTAACCTTTTATCGACTGGTTAATACTCCTTTGATTTATCTTTCAAGTCTATTGTCAAGGAAAATCCCCGTAGCCTGGTATTCCTTTCCAAATCGTTCAGTTGAATGGTCATGTATTGGTATAGATGGACCAACTCCACTATCGTTTCTGAGCGTGTTCATAGACCAAGACATAAACTACAAGAGGTTAGCTAGTAGCAGACGATCTCTTTCATAGCAACGCTGTAACTATGCTGACGAGATGTGTATTCGCGTCTAATGCTTTAGCAAGAAAGAAAATGATTCAACTGCCAAGTCGACTGGTGGGTAGATCATTAGTCGATTAATTGTTACAGACGAAGAAGTCCTCTCTGTCGATCATAAAAAAGAAAGACGTTCAGTGAGTAGTATAACATCCGATGGGTTGTCCAGTTTCATAGTTCACACAAATCGCGAGTATTATTGGCCCAGTTGCTTTGTGGGCTGCTTACTCAAGTCCCCCTGGAGAAAAATTCTTACTGTTCGGCAGTTAAATTGCTCACAAGCTGCATAACTTTAAGTTGAACTGCTTTTTGCTGAGAAATGGACTTTCACAGGAAAACAAGGCTCGAAACGCACCGGGTTGTGACAGCAGATTCATCGAGATCCTCCGGCTACTCTGCCCTTCTTGACCTCGCAGGGTCCGTGCATGTTATAATGAAGTTGTCAACTCTTATATCGATTTGCTGACCAACACGAAAGAGACACCTTCGATCGAACACGTCAAAGTATTCCACAATATCCACGCCCCGTCCGATTTTCCGATTGATGACGTACTGCCCGTCGAGTCATTTTCTGTCTGTTGAATGTCCGACTAATTCCACTCGGTAATCACCGTCATTGAATGCTTATCAGAGGATTTACAACTCCCGATAACAATGAATAAGTGAGAAAAGAAGGCGGGAGAGAGAAAAGATGTGATCGGACGCTATTCCTGCACCGATGGTGAACCCATTTTAAAGTAAGATCTCTGAATCTTTATAAGTCAGCGCTTGTTTATCATACCGTCTTGGTCGATCATCAGTCTTGTCGATTCTAATAGCAACAGAGCAGGACTCTCGCAAGAATGGCGCATCACAAAGACAAGGTCAATATAGGCAATGCACTTGAAGTCTACTTGGGACCAACAAGTTCAATAAAACGTTCATCCGAAAACTCGTGGTTTTTACACTCGTACAGTAACTCCAGAAGCCGAGATGTTAGACTACAGTGACACTTTGAAGAGTTTTAAAGTATTTCTTGTTCGCCTCTGTGTTGTTATTTGCACTACAAACAGCAAACGCTTCGATTTGTCATTTCCAGCGGGGACCGCGGCGGACAATACGGCGACACGACCGACCGACTCTCCCGTGGCGTCACTTCACCCGCTATACACACTCAAAGGACTGTACTAGTACCTTGTCGTCTCAAGAGGGAAAATTGAGATCATCCATGACTGATTCTGACCATTAGAAATAAAAGAAGAGTGAGACAACTGAGTTTCTTCATGCAGCGAAAAAGAATAAGAAGAAGGCAAAAAACGGCAACCTTGGAAGGTTTCCCCTGGGGAGCTTTACGTAACGCAAATCCAAAGAGACACGCATGCCGATCAGAACGCGGAACCTCCTATAAAAAGAGAACCTTCCAACTCTAATCAGAAAAAAAAGAAAGAAAAACAAACAAACACACACAAGTACAGTTAATCAAAGCACGGTGAATACCTTGTCGCCACTATTCATAAAGTAGAGGACATTATCCAGGTTTCGAATGTATGCAGGGCTCTTTGATGTCATGCCAATGGCATTTAATCCGGCTTTTCGTCAAAAGTCCACTTTCTCAATGTAGAAAACGAGATTTTTTTTCACCGTTATAAAGATGCCTGTATGTAAAAAGATTGTACATGTATTTCTTTTTCACAGCCTTCACAATTTTCAAAATGATTACAAGTCATTAAAAGGCACACGAATTTGGAGATAACGAGCAATCTTTTCTTTTTTTCTCCATCAGTTCTATCGTAATATTTGAGTTTATTCTCTCAGACGGAATACCGTGTGATTGAAAGATCTCTTGTCGGGTGATTATAGGGAATCGTTTGTAAATCATGAATTATGATAGTTAAAATTAAAAAGCTATGAGAATGTTCCTTTCTGTAGATGTTCATTTTTGTACTTTATGGTTAGAGTTTGTTTTAAGAGATATGAATCTTTTCTCAGTGCAAGCACCGAAGCTTTGATAAGTCATGATCATTAAAAATGCTGAATCATTTCAGTGTTTTCATGTCATATTTTTCGCGCCAAGTCGCACTAAAATTACTCTATAACTAACGTCTTTTTTCAATAAAATACATGGAAACATAATTATGTTTATGCACCTACCATTCCCTCCATATCCTCACAGAAACTCACCATATTGAATGTGATTTGAACGAGGAGAAAATCGTGTTGTTTATGCTTTTAACAACAAAATGGTCTTGCAGAACGCCAGTCCATAAATAGGGAGTCGTGGGACTACAACGTTGTTGTTGTTGTTGTTGTTGTTGTTTCTGATACAAAATCAGGCTAATTATAATCAAGGAGAATGATTGGTAATGATTGATGAATATCATGGGATGGATTTATTGAACTATCTATCACTGTATGGGTCACCTGTCCAATTTTAGGATTATTTTGGCGGTCGCGCGTTTAAAGAAACCAAGAACTTTCGGGGGAACTCCGCGTCCTATGCCAGATCCCATACTGAAAATACACTGTTTAGTTTAGGGTTTCTGACATTAAGCCTATACGTAGACTCATGCTATACAGCGTACGTATAAGCTTAATGTCAGATTAAATCTTAACGATCTTTTTTCCCTTTCTTCATTGTCGTATACCTAATGCTATAAAAAATACTGAGATGTTTGTTTTTGTTGTTGGAAACCGATGTCTTGATGTCAAAAGGGGCTTCTATACCGAGAGGCGAATTATCATGCGTCTATTCTTTTTCTGTTTACCCTGTTGGCGTGTATGAATCCAGACAAGTTCGTTAACAATGACGATAATGATGAAGACCGCCCTTGTGTTGATGTACGGCGAAGTGTTTCCCAAGCTTTGATTGGCTTAACGAGCAATGTACCATAATCGTGGTCTATTGCAAAACCACTGAGGGATCAGTGTGCATGATAAATTATATAGCAGCATGAACACTTAAGAATCAGAAATGCTTTCGTCATCGAACGACCTATAGGAGCATTAGATATAGGGCAAAAACGAGAAAACCGCTTTAGGAATGTGTTTCTTTTGCAAAGTGTGAGGAAATGATGTGTCTACACTGTAAAAAATTTGTTTAGTTTCTAAACACCTAACTAAACACTTTTCTGTGACAGTTTAAAAACACTGCGACGCGTTTATTTATTAAACATGTTTAGGAACTAAACACATGCTGTGTTTATTTTCAGCACACCCGAGGTGTTTATCACACACAAATGTTTATGTTTTAAACGGTTCTGATGTTTAAAAACTAAACACCTGCTCTGTTTATAGCCTAAACACCAAACGTTTACACCATAATCACTCACAGTGTTTAAATACTAAACACCGCACAATCACATAATCACCCACAATGTTTAAGATCTAAACACTGAACCAAGAAATAAACATGACGCACTGTTTACAATGTAAACACTGCGACATGTTTATTCGCTGTGACAGATTAAAAACACTGCGACATGTTTATTTGCCATTTTAGTGTTTATTCTCAGAACACATGTCTGATTTTTAGATCGATCACAAAATTGCATACACTAAACATGTGACATGTTTACATATTAAACATCGCAATTTCTCAGTGTTTATATGAGACATGTTTACACCTTATACATGCTGAGTGTTTATATGAGACATGTTTACACAATCATACATGGTAATTTCCACGTGTTTATATGAGACATGTTTACACATCATACATTCATACATGCTAATTTCTACGTGTTTAAATGAGACATATCATTATGCATGTTAATTCCCATGTATTTATTAATGTAAAGTGGATTGTTTCCACTTTGTTTGCATGGAATGAGATAAACGCATAACATTACATAGAATTAAATTTACCAAGTATGTACCAAATCATCAGCACACTTACATCGCATAATATACCAGGGAAGACCTGGGTTAGCTTTCACAAACATTTTGGCTACAAGAGTCAAAGGCAATTCTCTGAATGCAAGTTATCAAAACATCAGTTAAAGCTTGGGCAATATCTGATGAATAATAAGTTAAAATCCTTTAAAGGGGAAATCGAGTCTAATAAATAAGATAGTCTCATAAAAAAAGAGTAAAATCTTACAAGTTTAACAGTAAAAATTTTAATGAAATCGGTTGAAAAATAAGGAAGTTATAAAATTTTGAAGTTTTGCTAATTTCTGCAAAGCAGTTAAAAGTGGATATGAATATGCAAATGAGTGAGTTGACCATGCCATAACCTCACAATTTTCCGTAGATCGTGTACAAAAAAAAAATGATGAAATTCAATGTTTATGTTAATGAAATGTGAAACATTATGGTATTACTGGTTGAATAACTTCAGAAAAGTGATCAGTTAGATATATCAGGACTTGAGCCTCGGGAATAATTGCGTTTGAATGAAAAACTTGAAATTAAGTAAGTTGTGAGGGAATGACATGCCCACGTTGCCATTTGCATATTCATATCAATCATTCAAGAACTGTTTCCTCACAAATTCGCGAAACTTCAAAATGTCATAACTTCCTTATTTTTTACATCCGATTTCGATCAAAATTTTACCAATGAACTCTTAATATTTTACTCTTTCTTATTAGACTAACTTGTATTTGGACTGGATTTCCCCTTTAAATATTGCCATGTTTTGCTATACGACACAATACTGAGTTAAATGCAAGATACATGGGAGTCACTGGCCAGTACACGAAGACGTAAATGAAATTCTCTCCTATACACACAGTAAATTTTGTATATGCAGGAAATGGCACACAACTCATTTTGGAGAAAAAAAAAATATTGCATTTAACAATTACTTTTCAGTCACATGTAATTCTTGGCCTACTTTCAAGAATTGCCGTCTTTCTACTATATTCAGAACTAATTCTTAGTATTGTAAAACAAACTAATAAACTTGATTGTGAAATGCAAATCAACGCTTCGGAAGCTTGACATGTATGTAACACCTCCACGAACATAATTGAGGTCTGTGAACAAATCCATGCCGACCTTGAAGATTGCATCAATTATTGGCAAAGTGCTTTGGGGTGTACCCGAACCAGATTAACTCACGGCAAATTATACCATGCACAACACTATGGTCGTATTGGTACTGATCAGGGAGTGTAGATGATGCACTCCATCATAAGGAGACAAAAAAAAAAAATGTTTTCACTGTATTTAGCCTGTGGTGAACATCTGCACTCCCGGATCAGTACCAACAATGGAACTTAAAGGACAAGTTCACCTTCATAAACATAAGGATTGAGAGAATGCAACAATATTAGTAGAACACATCAGTGAAAGTTTGAGGAAAATTGGACAATCGATGCAAAAGTTATGAATTTTTAAAATTTCTGTTTTGGAACCGCTGGATGAGGAGACTACTACAGCTTGTGAGTCATATGCGTACAACAGTATAAAGAGAATATAAAGAAAATTCAACATATTTTCACTTTTTTCGCATAATAAAAGAGCACTTGACTTGCCTCTTTCTAAAGGCAGGGGGAATAATATTACCCATAACATTTGTCGGTAACGAGTCGGGGGAATGTGTACTTTTTTCATAAGATGAAATTTTGTGAAATTCTCTTTATATTTTCCTTTTTCACACACTGCAGTAGTCTTCTCATCCAGCGGTTACTGCACAAAAACTTCAAAAATTCATAACTTTTGAACGGATTGTCCGATTTTCCTCAAACTTTCAATGATGTGTTCTACTAATATTGCTACATTCTCTCAATCCTTATGTTTATGAAGGTGAACTTGTCCTTTAAATACATACATGATATTGTTCTTTTCACTGCGACGATCACTGAAAGTACATGTAGGCTAACAGTATACTGTATGGATTTTTCACTTTTGCTATTTTGAGAGAAATATTAGAATGTTAGTGGATTTCAAGGGGTGAGTGAGAAAAAACTTCTACCTTGCTAGAACCTTGGAGAAAGAAGTCAAACTCAATGGGTATACATGAATATTCTATTAGAGTCTAATCAGTCTCATCCTACTCCGCATAATCATGGTATGGAGGGCTACGTTCAATCTCGACACAGCAGAGTTTTTGGTAAAGACAAGAGGATATGAACAAAGAAAAAATAATGCATTGCAACTGGAGGCGGGAGGGTATGCAAGGCTGTCATGAACACGCGATGTGATCAGCAAGACTCCTCCCTTGTCAATTTGTCAGTCAGTTGCAAGACTCCTCCCTATTCTCCATACATGTTGTACTACATTATTAATACCTCTCTCCATGTGACCGATTTCAAGAATATCTCAGAAAGAAAATACTAACTACCGAACACTGCATTTCCTATCAGGTCTACAAGAAAATTGCAAAGAATTCCAAACAAACGCAACTACTGGCCTCTTATTTGAGTCCAATATCTGCTGATTGTATTGGAAGCACCTGAGGGGGAAAAAAATGAAATCGCTGATATTTTGATTTGATTTGTTTTGATTTCTATATTCCTTTTTGCACAAGAATATAACAGAAAGCCAATCGAACAAAGTTCTTGAGTAATACCTTAACAGTGAATTGCAAGGACATTGGTTGATGAATAAAATGAAGTGAATAAAATTGTTTTTCTTAATAGTGCAAAACGATTTCGAGCAAGTGTCTTTACACGTTAGATAAAATTACAATTTTACGTACCAGCTGTTAAAAAAGACAATTACACATATCTATGAGCAATAAGAATGCAGGTGACCATTATCGTAAGCACAGAGGACAATAGAATCGCTTTGTTTTGGATATCCCTGCCATTTCAAAACCAATTTTCATCAAATAAGCATAGAATTCCTCTTCGAATTATATCCAGGCCCCCTACCTTCATATTTCTTTAGAGGTTCGTCATTATGTAATACACACACGCATACACACACACGGAGAACTGAAGCCTCATCGCATACAAAACCCTATCATCCCCCATATGATTTACTTTATTCTATTATACAGGTTTAGATGCACACTGTCAGTGAAGACAAAAAAAAAAAACAATAGAAAGGTTGCTCTAACAGGTGGGATGCCTCCTAATAGGCCTGTAGTGCATCATGACGATGTGAGACATCACATGGCTAGCGGGAAAAAGATTAGTAACATTCAAAATTATTATCCATGGTTCATTTCCTTCATATGGCATGTAGGTCTATAGATATACTGTATATCAGTATATCTTCCGATGTCCTTGTAATCCTCAGATGTTTGCACTTTTAGACGGGTTGTATAGAAGTAAGCGCATGCATCTTTCATTCTAATCCAGACAGGTTTGGCGTGATACCTGATCAATTCTTCCATGACGTACTGGTGCTGGTAAAAAGAAATGATTACACAAGGAAAACAAATCAGTTGGTTTTCCAAAGAATGGACTTAACTGCTCCCATAGATTCTGAAAATGAATGGATAGCAAAGAAGTTGACTGAATCCATAAGCAAGGTCAAATTAAAAGGAATGACAGAATCCCTTCATCACATTAGCACTTAGTGTCTTGCGTCAGTTTTTACTTACTTTGATTAATTTTCTGGAAATAATTCAAGTCTTTTTTGTTGTTGTTGTTGCTTCTTTCTTATTCATCATCATTATCAAGCAGAGTTACGACCATTACTGTATCCTTTGTCTCTTGGGTGAAGATTTTCACATCTGTAATTTACACTTTCAACAATATTTGCAATAAATCAATTTTTCATATATATTTTAGCTAATGGATTGGATTCGGGAGTCGGGAGTAGGTAAACCCCTCCCCCCCCCCCAAAAAAAAAAAAAATCAAACAAACAAACAAACACACAAACAGAAGAACTTAAAGCATCTAAAATCTGCATTTTATAGAAACTTATTTACATGCCCTTTAAGTACATAATATTCATTGATTTGGCTCTGCAATTTTGAGTACATGTACTTACTTGATTTCCACTTTCCACATGGGTAGTATACAGTGATGTACTATCACCAGGTGATTTACTCTGCTGACTGCACCATGCCTCGTTCTCTGCCAGCAGAGGCAATGTCTTGCAGAATTTATACAGTCGTCAGGACATCATCGTCACCCACTTTGGTGCCATCGGCATCCCTTTCCAAGACATGCTAATGGGCTTTACATTCAATTTTCACCACCTGTTGAGTTTTTATGAAGAATTTACAGGGAATAAAACTGAATTTCACTCAAAATATAGTCACTAACCCATCGTCATTCACATGAAAGATACTTCATAACTTCGTAAAATTAAAGATACTGGTACAGTGAGTTTACCCGCTAGGCCGAGTTTACCCATAACTACGGTACCGGTAATCTGAGTGTAGGAATATTGTAACGTTACCAACACTAACACGTTACAGTTAGAGCGTTCCCCGTTCTAACGTTAGATTTAGAAATAGAAAACTAAAACAAACGAGCAAAATCTTTCAGGGCGTAGCCTATTTCTACGCCTACTACAGTTTTACATTAAACGAGGGCAATTTTGCAATAAATCTTGTTATTCACCGAGTTAGCAGACTTAGCAGACTTACCGCTTTCATGCAGGCCGGCCAGGCTAGAACTTTATCGCTTCGACGCCATCTTAGCTAGATCCGCTCCTTTAGCTTTATGCAGTATATAGTACGACAGTACAAGCAGTGCAGTCGCGGTCGATCGAGTCGTATTGTAAAGGACAGTGCAGTGGACGATACCAAGCCTCGAACGAATGCGCACGTACTGTAAGCCTACGCACATCACTCTGCTAGGGCAGCGCCAGCCAGCCAATCAGACAGATCCATCCGTACAGGACGTACGCGCACATCTCCTTTCCCGCCAATTGTGCATTGACTATGGTCATAATTATGCATACTAGTAGCACGAGTGTGCGCTAGAAGCGCACGCACAGGGCACCACTGCGTGCGTTGTGGCCGCGGCCGTCATGTCACATGCGCTGCTGAGAGTACGAGTATCACAGTGTTTATGTTAAACATGTGCGGTGTTTGGAACGTGTTTACAAGGCGTTCTAAATGTAAACGCGTCTGTTTACCCTGACAGAAGAAGTGTTTAGGCCTAACCAACAAACATTTGGGTAATGCCCTAAACCATGAACGAAATTATTAACAAAGGCCACTCCCATTTTTTTCTAGCAGTTAAAATATAGAACTGTACATGCGAAACCAAAATATGAATTTATTACGTTGGTATTACATATTGTTAGGTTATCCTTTTTCCTTATTGATTAGGCATTTCCATGAAAGGCCTAAAACATGAATTATTTCATAGTGCATCTTGATGTCGTAACAGTTTCCACTTTCTCGTGATAAAAGGAAACTAGAAATTGCAATTTACACACCATTTCCAACACTTCTTCATATATATGGACATAGCCAGAATAAACACTCCAACTAAACACTCCAAGCTAAACACTTTAACTCTCAATACTTTACACGTGCTATACACACCGGGTGTTTAGATGTTAAACAAAGTGTTTAGATTTTTAACACTGTGTTTAGTTCATAAACATGTCGCATGTCGCATTTTTTACAGTGTACAGTTTGACGCATGTGATGCTCACGCGATATAGGGCTTTTGGTTCAATTATGCGTCGATTGTGAGTAGGTATCAGGCCCGTAGCCAGGGGGGGTGCGTCGGGTGCGTACGCACCCCCCCCCCCCCCCCCCCCCCCCCAAAAAAAAAAAAAATTCTGAAAGGTCCACTTTTTCATAATAACGGTTTTTAGCAATTCTCAAGATAACAATCCAAATAAATATAAAGACACATTATATGCTACGTAAATGTGGAAGAGTACGTTTAACAATGTTAAAAATAATTGTACGAAACCCTTTTGTTGTATGAACCATCGGATCGTCCCCTTGCACACAAACACAAATGTTATGTATCAATTTGTGCGAGCTATTACATATTGAAAACTTTCGGTCATCTGCGAAGCCGCGCTTCCGCGCGAACGCTACAACACGTAAAACGGGTCAAAAATCGACGCATTTTTCCACAAAATCTGCCATAACTTTTAAACTGTTTAAGAAGCAAACTTGGGGCGCCCGGATTCTGAAAGTGGACACTTTAGGGATTATTTATGTGTATATATCTTTATTGTAACATTTGTAGCAGTGACGCAAATTAGATCAGAAAAGTACCTTATAAGTAGAATTGTCTATGGCGAACAGTCCAAACTTGACGAATTTGAGCATATTTAATTAGTACAAACGATTTCTTGAGCCTGCACCGTTTCAGGCTCTGTTCTGGATACGGCGGTAGAAACTCATTCTTTTTTGTTGTTTATTTTATCATTATTTACTAATCTCTTTTCTAACTTACAGGTAGCGGATTTCTTTGCAGGCCAAATTCGGAAATGTACTGTTGATTATTACTTATACGTTTTCTCATGTTGTGACAGTTCTATTGGTTCTCATTTTAAAGTGAGCCAAAACCTAAGAACATTCTCACTTATAATTTCCAAAGAGTATTATGCAGGCACGCAAACTCATTTTAGTTGTATTTCATTTAAATGTAATGGGTAAGAGGGTATGAGAGAGAATGGAAAGTGCTGAGCTATGAAGTAAAATGGTAAAGTAAAAAGTTTGTCAGATAGTATTACAAAAGCCTGAATATTGCAAGAGCTCCGGAGTAAAAACAGTCAGTGAAAAACCCTATGTATGATAGCATTGTGAGAGCGTTAGACTGCATTGTGACGCATCGTTATTTAATTTACATTCTTTATTGATATATTTTCATAAATATCTCAGGTAATGAGTCGGATTGGATTACAATTCTCACTTACAGCTTTGTAGAAGTCTGAGTCAACAGTATCACACAGTACTTCAAGACGTATTATAGTACAAACGATTTCTTGAGCCTGCACCGTTTCAGGCTCTGTTCTGGATACGGCGGTAGAAACTCATTCTTTTTTGTTGTTTATTTTATCATTATTTACTAATCTCTTTTCTAACTTACAGGTAGCGGATTTCTTTGCAGGCCAAATTCGGAAATGTAGTGTTGATTATTACTTATATATTTTCTCATGTTGTGACAGTTCTATTGGTTCTCATTTTAAAGTGAGCCAAAACCTAAGAACATTTTCACTTATAATTTCCAAAGAGTATTATGCAGGCACGCAAACTTATTTTAGTTGTATTTCATTTAAATGTAATGGGTAAGAGTGTATGAGAGAGAATGGAAAGTGCTGAGCTATGAAGTAAAATGGTAAAGTAAAAAGTTTGTCAGATAGTATTACAAAAGAAACTCATTCTTTTTTGTTTATTTTATCATTATTTACTTATCTCTCTTCTAACTTAAAGGTCGTGTTTACCTTTGGGAACAGTGATTTAAAAAAATTTCAAGATATCACATTTGATGTATATGTGTAGGTCTGCTGTATCACAAAACATCCTACCTTATAACACTTTTGCAATAAAGCCTAAAATATAAGGAGATATCAATATTTTTCTCATTAAACCATAACTGTAGATGGTTTATTCTTGTAACATTCTTATTATAACTATTGTTCACATTTTTGTGTATTTAACAATACTTAACATTGATCATACGGGTTCAAATTTTTGCAGTGGTTGTTTCTATCCCAAACTCACATTTTAGAACTATTTTAAAGCACTAATACTGGGTTTTTGTTTTATCTGCAAATTGTAAATTATGCCTTTAAAGGTAGTGGATCTCTTTGCAGCCCAAATTCGAAAATGCCTAGAGACAGCTAGTATACAACCAAATATGCCACTATAATTTAATAAATAAGAAATAACCATTCCAGTATGTATCTTAGTGTGCACAGTAAGACAGATCAAATCAAATAGGAAAACATCTGAGCACTAAGCCTGAGGTCTGAATTTGCACTCAACTTCTTCCAATGGCTAACGGATGTTTAATTTTTGAATTTCACTGACCTCAAAATTTCACAAAGAAAACCTTCTTAGCATGATGGTTAATATGACATTTGACTGATATTGGAGATGTTTGCGAATCGGATCTACTACCTTTGATATTATTAAATCTAAAATGATTATTTGAAAGTTCGGAAATGCTGGAAATATCCTACCACAAGGAGGCAAAATATAAATGGTTCACATTTACAATTCATTTTGTTTTAAAAATTTTCTTATTTATTTTCGTTTTTGACAAACTCGCACACCAACGGCTGATATACTGTACAGTAAAGTGAATGTTTCATCTTCCAAACAGCATCCAATGGGATGGAAAGCTCAAACTGAAAGGTGGACACCGTGACCATACTCGCTAAAGAAAACGCGTAATAGGGGTCGTTTTTTCTCACGGATTAGATGGAAAGTGTGATGTACGAGCGTATATAATCAAAGGGTATCAAAAAGGCCGAAATTTGGGAAAATGGTATATATATTGTTCAATCATGATGAAGTACTTCTTTAGGGTACAGGAAACATTTAAGGAATACTTGTTTTTAAGGCCCGAAAAAATCATATGATCATTACTCGTTTAGGGGCCATTTTGAAAGTCCATGTATGAGCATGGTGTCCACCTTTTATTTGTCGCTACCCCTCCCGGGACAGTATCAAAGGACCGTTTTGTTAATTAACGCAATCCCCCCTTCCTTTAAAAATCCTGGCTTCAGGCCTGCTAACGCGGGTATACAATAGAAAAAATAAAAGTTAAAACAACACCAGGAAAATCACTATTCTCAATTTTGCGGCGCGCTACGCGCGCAGAGTCTCGAACACAATTAAACTTTGCAACTTCCTGGCAAAATGAGTTTTTACTATTTCCTAGATGAAATACCGTAACGCGATTGCATGCAACAGACAAAAATACAAATTTCCTCGAGACTTTAAAACGTCATTAAAACAGTCAAAATTTACAATTTGCGGCGCGCTTCGCGCGCAAATTCTTATACAACTTTTGTAGTTCGGTCGTCCAAATATATATATATATATATAATTGTGTGTGTGTGTGTGTGTGTGTGTGTGTGTGTCATGATTGGTATTGGTACCGAAGGTCCGTTTTTTTAGTGACCGCACCCCCCCTTGAAAAATCCTGGCTACGGGCCTGGGTATGATAAACAGATGGTTGCAGGCTTCACGATCAAGACACAGCGGATCTTCAAGAATCAGGCGCAACTCAGCAAACTACACGTATACTATATTCATAACTTGCGGCAACAATGACATACGTTTTCATCCATCCAGACGACGAGGTGCATCGAGCTTGACGTGCAATTGAAGTGCAAATTGCCCTTTCAAATCGATTAGATTTAATGGAGAAATATGTTAGAGAATGGTATAGACGTTTAAACGAAATCGGACATGAGATCAAGAATATTGCGGAAGTTCCAACTTCAGGGTTCCGTAACTTTTAAAATGTTAGATCGGAATTTATGAAACCAGTATTACCACTCTGTTCGTCTGATTTCGCTCTGTTCATCGTATACAGTGAACTAAAACACAGTGTAGAATTGTTCCTTGATTGAGTGTAGGTGAACAAAAAAATGGTCCCATACCAGATCTTCCAACGGAATCAGCAAGAACTCTATAGCGCGATGCTGCTGACATATTTTTAACTTCCAGCAACGCTGACACAACTTTTGTAGATTTCCATCGACACGATGCGAAACTATACCAGAAGCCGCTTTTTTATTTTCTGGGCTTTATCTTGAACTTCTCATATTCCTACTGACGGTCTAAGGTTAGAGTGGATTACACTATAGACAATTGACATGCAATAGACTTACCTTGATCGAGTGAAGCTACTACCGCCAGCTGTTCGAGGCATGACTTGGGGGTAGAGAGATTTCTATTCCAACCAATATCGATCACGTCGTGTATGAGATGAAAATCGACCGTGGCATACACAAGTAATATGACGAAACATTCTCAAAACTTTTTCATCGCAGGGAGTTTAAATCGCTGCCAAATCTATCAAGTCTCTCAGCGTGTTATAAGTTGTATCTTGCATTCGTTACCCGGTGAGATACAACCAATCTGAAGCTTTGAGGACTGTGTTTACCCTCTGTTTATTGACTTTCTTTCCCTCCGAAGTATCCAGAAAGAAAGAAGAGCGGACATGTTTTCGGCCGGGGTACGGCTCCCAGGGCGATATCGGTCAGGCTCGGCCACTTGTTTCCATTGTGCTCCATAAGTCATTATGATGTGTGCCCAAAGTATTTAGCAGTGGATCTCAAATGTACTTGTAATTAATGTCATCCAAATATATCTCGCCACCCAGTGCGTAACGAGTTACTCACCTTGGGAAGGGATCAGGTGAGGGAGGGGAAAGAGAGGGGGAGGGGGAAAGGGGGATGAAGGGGAAGCGAATAGAGGGGCGGTTTATAAGAATAAAGAATTCATGTGTCTATATACTTTGCTGATACATTGTCTGAGATTTCTGTTAATCCTTGACAGGGCCGGCGCAGCCGTGGGGGCCGTGGGGGCTCGGGCCCCCACACTTTTTGTGCACCATACAAAGGAATACATAAGGTGTCATCACTTTGTTAGCTCATGAAACCCGGAAGTGGGCCCCCACACTTTTGAAAACACTGCGCCGTTCCTGTTGATTACTGTTGCTGTGTCGCGCTATTGTCCTTTCGGTCTGCAGATGCTATCTGTATATGTCGCATAAAAGCCTGCATGTCGGTCTGTCTGTGTCTGTCATACGATAAGTCTGTCTGTCACATTGTCACTGAGCTGTTTGTCTGTTATTCTGTCACATGGTATATCTATATAATTGATCATTTCCCCCATATACACATGTCTCGGCTCGAATGCGTTGTTTTCCAATGTATATTTCCTCACCTGACGCCGGGGAAAATTGCACTCTACAAAATAATATTGTCCTTTACATAAAATTTCTATCATGTTGCAACAATTCTTGCTCTGACTTGAGCTGTGTCTGGCTGGAGACTTTCCCATCTTTACTTGATTTTCTTCTTTGTGTTCTTTTCCCTGCAAGACGATATCTTGGTAGCAAGATGCCATCGAAGTGTCGCAAATACTAAACCAATAGGTCACTCATGGAATGTTTAAAAAGTGAGGTTGTATATCCGTTTCATGAATGAATAAGGACACACAAAATGTCAACAACGACAACAATGAAGGATATATAAAGGGCACAGCTCGAAGAAATGACAATTTACGGGAGTAACACATACTTTCACTGCATTGATAGTGTGTTACATTTTCTACAAACTGGTATCACTAGCATTTGTTATACAGTATACAAAGGCAGAATGCGTTAAAAATGCGCGTTGCCATTGTTACAGTTTTCATCCCGGCGGAATGAGGCATAACAGCATGATGCCGTGTGATTAGCACCTGGATGTAATCTCGGGCTGCCCGTTGCCATAGCAACGCTTCATGAAGACGCACAAAGCTCGGAAAATCAATTTTGTGAGTGCGATCTTTCAAGGCAATCATTATCGCATGAATAATCCTTTTGAGGGAGAGAGAGAGAAAATATATGGTAATTCTGCACGGCAACTCATCGACCGAAGGCCACATGGGAAATCAACAAGTTTGATAGTGGGCAGACTTACTGATGAGCGTCGCACTGATGCGGATGTGAGCTCGTCACCAAAAAACAGTTAGAACAAGGCAGCGCATACCAAGTCAGCTTTGGGCCCGTTGCAGAAAGATGTTTGCAGTAACGTTGTTGTAAGTCGCAACAATCACAGTTACGGCAGCAACGATTTTGAATATTCAGAGCTGTTTAGATATCTCTTGGTTGATACAATGGTAACCGGAATAACTGCAACTTACGTTTCGCTACACGACTCTAACAAATTTATGGGCCTCTGACATACGTTTTTCTCATAATCACTTTGTGTTTAGGAGAAATATTCGTCTACTGATTGCATTTTGTTTTTGTAGGGTTTTAGCCTTCCGAGACATTGTACAAACCTTCCAACAAACTCTACCAACCAATTTGGTAAATCTATGACAAAAATATATTTGTTTGCATAGATGCATTTTTATCTCGCACTCATATTGTATTCTTTCTTTTCTTTCATTCATTCGTTTTTTAATTACAAATGAAGAACACACGTTTTTATTTCTATGTTGCTAGAAATTTTACTCTGCACTATTTTCTCTCCCTTTTTGATTTCTTACACCACTTTTCTTTGTGTTTTCCTCCATATCAGAAGTTGATTTTGACCAAGACAAAGATTTTTAACTCTCGACTTTATTATTGACAAGTTCGTGAACCCGGGCAATACTTATAACAATATGTTGGGTTGGGCTTTTGCGAATACTCATGCATCAAACCGTTACTTAGACATCTCAGAAACAATGTGTTAAGATACAGCAAACATCCATCTTCTGTGCTTCGTAAGAACAAAGTAGTACAAAGTTCATTTATGAACGCATGATGGAACTTGTCATGAATGATTTGTCATTAAAGAGAAAATACATCAATTCACTGTAGTTTGTATCCAAATGATTTCTTGAATATGTTTGAAAAACTGGATTTTTCGTTAAAAGTCTAATTTTTCCAAAAATTTCTACATTATTTTTGTGTATTTCTTGTTTGTATATTTGTATTCGTGAAAAGAAAAAATGCCGAAATAAACTGCAATTGAAATTGAAATTGAAATGAAAGGTAAGTAACGCAGAGAAAACAAAAGGCTACAAGTATTACATGATTTACACCATTTGGTTGATGTAAATCAGGAATGTTCTACACATATTATGATGATACAATAGTGACAATTTTGGTACGTGACCCCATGATATATTATAGCCATGTCAGTGTAAGCACTGCGCTTCAGGAGGGATGTGCTCTTTTCGTGTTTTAAAACTAAGATAAACAGGGATGGGCTGGGTCAAACCCTCTTGTCCAAGGATGCATGCGCCCGATAGGATTCGAACCCTGAACCTCGTGTAAGAGAGCCCAGATCCTAAATCGCAACACCACACAGCTCCCACGATGACTGTATAGATAATGGCTCCGAGGTAATGTCTGCACAACCATGTAGTAAACATTTGTTGTAATATGACTTACGAGCTTGTCTTGTCTGAAACCGCTAGATGAAACAGGGATATTGTATACAGCAACAAATCCACGGCAAAACTGGAAAACGGCTTGCTGTAGAATATGAGTTAAAATTAGACACAAGCAACAAGCTGAGATATAGATCTGATCTTATGGATATCAGGAGGATGCGTTTCAAAAGACGGCATGTCAATACAACAGCTACAAAGATGAGGAAACTGTCTAAAATTGAAAGAGAGAACAGAAAGAAGAAAGATCTCACCTCGAAAATTTAAAGTGACATGATTTCTTTGGCGAATTCGTTTTCGGGATGCGCCCCTTCTCGGCAAGTTTTGTGGTCTTCCTAATGGGCAAACTCGGTACGATCAGAGTGAGGGGCTGGGATTCCATCAAATCACTCTTGCTCTTACGCGCATTCATATGCCGGGACCATTTGCCGGCTGGTGGTGGTGATGCGATCCGAGATGAGGAGGAGGAGGGTACGAGGCGCCACGCCCTGTCCCCTCCCGTCTGTGCCGAATCGATGGCACTCCCATTCGTCGAAAGTTGTCGACGATGCATCTCGCTTGTATAGTGATAGATATCTCATCCAATATGTATTCTTCACGGTGATGCTTATAATACCGTTTCAAATTAAGGAGAAGGAAATGGGATTCAGTGTCATATAAGATGCAAATGTATCTCAGTCCCGTCATCGAATTTCAACAAAGACTCTAAGCATCACCTGGGATGACAGACGCTAAAAAAAAACTGCCCGCTATATCGAATGCTGTGTTGCGGTGTAGGTCAGCTTCACTTGACCATTTCTGAAGAGCAAGACAGTACTGTGCGCATCTGCTCTCACTTAGCGGTATTATACGACTGTGGTCATCCCACGTATACAGGCCAGAGCAAGAGGATGCGACTATAGGTGTCATGCGAATCACCGAAGCAATTGAAATCAAAATCAAAACAGCAGATGTTGCAAAGGTGGTCTGAGCGAGGAAGAAGATGAAACGAGTCGCGCGCAATTTTTGATGACACTGATGATGAGGTGTGATTGGCATGGACTTATGATTATGCTTTTTGGGTGTCGCGAGCGTTCTCTGGCAGTCATTACTGCGCATAGCATCAGCGCATAACAGATATTTCCTCCGAGAAAATGCGTAAGATGCTAATGTTTTATGCGTCAAATTGTATTTCTTCTTTTCACACAATTCTGTTTTGCAAAAAAAAACAAAACCTGATGAGTCGGTTTGAGTATGTCATGACCAGTCTTCCGAATATCTTAATTGTATCATGATTATCCAAAATTTGACATAAAGACACTTTGTTATACACGTGTATCTAGATGTACGGTCCCCACAGAATGCGTCCACATTTTGTTAAAATGTGAAAATGGCATAAACTCCTCGTGAAAAAAAACACAAACTAAAATCATCGAAATTGGTAAAACTCGTCATAAAATTAGATGAAATATCACACGAGTTAGACATCAAACGGTTTGCTGGTCCTTTCGAGCCGTGTGGAATAAGTATTTGCCATTTCGGATTTAGATAAAACAACGTCTCGCGAACTCTGCACTGGCTGTTTCAGTTCACATCGAATTCATGCGCGATCTTTGACGAAAATTGCAATCAAGCTTTTGAATTAGTGAATAGCATCGAGACACACACATGCACACACACAAAAAACAAACAAACATGAAATTCCTTTTTCCAAAGTTGGCAGAAGAGGAACTATTCCATGCATTGAATCAGGAATGTGAATTTTTCTTCATATACTTATTGATCAAGTATATTAAAAGTATATATGCATGGTATAACTATTCTACGCGTAATCACTGGTAAACATTATTAAACAGTTCGTCACAAATCTTTAACTTTGATTCGGTTGGCAACAGTCATTGTTATACATATTTCAATGATTTTTTTTAGAGATGCAACTATTATTGAAGTAAGCGACTTAAATATATTTGAATATTACGCCACCTTTGACTGAGACCCATTATCGAGTGGAAAAACCGTTCTGCCACAAGCAGGTATATTTCCCGAGAAAGTAATAGTTTTCTAATTTCCTCACAGTCACAGACATCTTTTGATTTGTGTCAAAGATATTGCATTCTGGGTGTTTTTCCCCCTATTGTAGCTAACGGCGAACGAATGGACAGCGAGAAAGGACTGTACATACTCCTATCTTATAGCCAAGGAAAAAATGTAAACGATCACGTACATGAACAAATAGAGCTGCGTGTATCGAATAGCTGTTTATAGGCTCGTCTGCTGCTTATAGGCTCGTCTGCTGCTTAGCACCCATCATAATCATTTATGCATAAGTCAAGTCGTCCGCGTGGGTAGACAGACAAAAAAAAAGATACTTACGGCGTCGAATGCCTCGATCGTAATCGATGGTAGTGTGATGGGACGTCGTGACGCACAGACGACGAGCAACCACCGACGTCGAAGAGACTTCGGCGTCTATTGGCAGCCATGACTGGCTTCGAATATGAATCCAAACTCGATCTCCGTCCGAAGCTGGCTGTCTTTTTTAGCTTCCTCTTCGTAAGTCTTATCTCTTGAGCCATCCTGATTGGTAGCGCAAGTCACGTTTGGAACAAAGGTTATTGTTCAATCAAAGGGGGGGGGGGGCTGAGGTGTTTTTTTCCTTCCCCAATAAAATTTGGCAAATCATATCAGCTGCACACTCCCACGAGTTCAGAATTCGCGCAATCAATCCATATCATTGATTCGCAATGGTGTTGTTACCAACTGATTGTATACTGTCGTGGATTTTGATCCAGAGAGATAATATATACTCGATGCGACGAGTAAATATGTTTGGATCGAACAAGTCAACCAGCAGCAAATGCTCTCTGAAGAGAAGAGGAAACCCAAATCACTGAAAAACAAAACGACTGATAAAATTGACGCCGTGACGGAACGCAGACACCCTTACAATCACTTCTATTTGAGACACGATGAGAAGTAGAGTCGCAGAGTTGGGGACACCATCAACATTTTGGAGGACCGTAAAATGACTGGTTATGATATGATACTTCCAGACTAACAGTTACGAAGATGGTCCTGGTTGAGATCTCTAGGGTGAATCTAAACTTTGAACTTGAATTCACCATAGGACTAGGAAGAGAAATAGAGAGATTAGTCATCGTTAGGGATTTATTGCATGATAAATCCTATTAGAGGAAGAAAACCAAACGAATGGCCAGGGGTCGTGCTGTGAATTAGCACGTCAGTGTGCAAACACTCACCTCGTGTCCCTCCGACGAATTTTCGGCACTTGTCAGCGATAATTAATTACTCTTCTGCATACAATTAGACAAGCAACTTCATTCAGTCTTTGACATTAGCACACATGCACACACACACACACACACACACACACACACACACACACACACACACACACACACACACACACACACACACGAACACACACACACATGCAAATATACAATGACGTTCTTAATGATATCCGATTATATCATTGCTATGTTGCATTTTATTATGCATTAGCAAATCACGACGGAAACGAGGAACAGCAATAGCAACAAATATTATTACCTCAATTTGTCAAAGTATATCACTAAAAGGGTTAACCAATTGAATGCTAGCACCTGAACCTCTCCCGCGTCACGATGATGGCGCGTCACGATGCTATTCATATCAGGTCCCGTGAGCAGGCTCTAAACGGAGATTGCTATCTCACTTACTGACAAATCACTGAGGGCAAATACAGTAAACTTATCACAAAGATGAGTTTTTGATAAGCAAAACGATAACACATTAGTAATACCAACAAATGAGACAAAAGCGTCGGCGTTGTTTTGTGAGGGTGACATACTATGAACGGTAAGTCGACACTGACCCTGACTCCTCAACACTAAAGAACTCTTTAGATAATTGTTTACATGCATTCACTATTTTGCCTCTGACTATTTCATCAGACTGCTGTACGTATGTAAATATGTATGGTGAGTTTGATTGCAAAACGACTTAACTCCATCCTTGTTAATTTGAGATATTTGCGATTGAACCTGCTCAGAAACGAAGAATATACTAAGATAGTCAGATAGTATGGGATCGTAACCGAACGAACACTTGGGTTTACATGTTTCATGATTACTATTATTGTCTGACAGTAGGGTGATATTTCAACCCTGAGAGTGCATGAAATGGGCATCTTGATGACCACTCAAATTGAATTTGACAATGGAATTGAACTGAATTGAAGAGATTTGGTTGAAATGATTTGAAATGAATTGAATTGGGGTAATAGGATGATTTGCTTCATGTAGCCGTTAAGACAGCGACGAATGCTTGTGAGCAAGCAACCCCGCAACCAACGGTATAAAGTCCGCACCAAAGGACGAGGCAACAAGGATAAAGTGCCATAGCTCAGGATACAACCGCTGCAGCAAGGGGACTCGAATCAGTGACTTCGCGATTGACAGTCAGTGGTCTTATCCACTGAGCCATAACATGCGCTTCTGCACGGGTGCACGTCATGAGACCGACACCCACGAGTCATACAGCCCACCAGTAATACAACTCACGAGTCATACAGCCCACGAGTAATACAGCTCACGAGTCATACAGCCCATGAGTTTTACAGCTCACGAGTCATACAGCCCATGAGTTCGACACTAAGCTAACAAGGACCACGAGACCGCCACATTAAGCCCCGTGTTGTATCTGTCGAACTCGTGGGCTGTTTTTACCTGGTGTCGAACTCATGGGCTTTATTTGCCTAGTGTCGAACTCATGAGTTGTATGACTCATAAGCTGTATGACGTATGGACCTGTTTTCAATGTCATACTCGTGGGCTGTATGAGTCGTGGGATGACCCCTTCTCCACAAATGACATCGTAAAGAAAAACTTTTCTGCTGGACTATCACAGTGGTGGTCTGTAACACGAAGATAATGGCTGTCAAGAAAGTCAGCAGCAAATGCATGTGAGCATGTACTATACTCATGGGGTCTACAATAAACGCATAGGGCCTATAACATAATTGTTATGCAGATCAATGATTATGAATGTATAGTGGAGAGTCCTGCATCCAATCAGAGCAGTTTGTTGAATTGGCGCTGTCATGCGACATAGCTGAAATACTTCTTTTCTTTTTAACATACTCGCACAAGCCAGACATCGGCAGCAATCATCTGCTCACAAGTTTTACGCCCATGCAGGACTGGACATGTCGTTTGATTCTTCTTGTTTGCAGTGTTTGTTTGTTTCGCTGAAAGACGTTTAACAACATAGAGTGAGAAACATCTTATCTGTCGTGAAAATAAACAATCAAAACGAAACAAATCAAAAACACAAAACAGGTTGAGATGTAGCCGTGTAAATACTTCTGCACAAACGTAGATACTATACACATCATGCATTGGCAATGCCTGGCTTCGATTTCAACGACCCCCATGCCCTTAGATTATTCAGCCAACAGCATTTCGCCCTCAGTTTCTTTCGCAGTGTAAACTTCCCGCCCGTGGCGAACTCGCCAGACCATGCTCTGCTCATTAAACACGGTGAGATCGAGCGTTAAACTGGCGTCCGCTCACCATGGCGACCAGCTTCAGAGGGCCGTAGAGATTTCCACCGTGTGTGTGTTTGTGCACTTCAACCTTCCGCGTCCAGCGCCGCCTGAGGGAGCTATTGCAAATTCTGCAGTTCAGCATTCCCCTCTGTCAAACTTCCCTTGTACATAATAAATTGCATTACAGTTGCGCCTATCTCAAACTAGACTCTTAGACATCTGTTACTGATAAAGTGACTATAGATTCGTGTGAATAACCTGAAATCGATGAAATAGCGTGACTATTTCATTTGACTTAAAATTGAGTGTCTAGTTAATTCTGCGTATCACCGTAATTGCTCAAAACGGAGACGGTGTATTCCTTATATAAATGAATAATTTGTCAAATAAAAATTAACTGAAGGTTCTTCACAAAGGAAAGGAACAGCAAATATATACTTCGTGTGCCTTAACGACGATATCCATTTTGCCGTGATGAAGGATGCCTTTTGGTATACGATAATCGCTGATTCATTGCTTGTTTGTTTGATGGGTTTTTTTTCTCATGTATAGTGAATTTTTTCTTGCAAAGGCAGCATTCTTCACTCCACATTGCTGTGATGGGTCATTTCTTTACGCGTCTGAGACTACTTCTACTTAGTGTATGATAAAAGTGTCTAATATGCAACAGTTCAGGTTAGATTAATATTTGGATCATGAGTGGAATATTGTAACTAGTAGCTAGTACTATCTATACCGCACAAAGTCGTCATCGAATATTACAAAAAGCCTTATGAATGTCTCTATGTAACCTGACTGCATGGTATTCTGCGAATGAAGGTTGCTGTCTCTGCGGATGACAGCGTGGCTATCGTCCGTTTCCTTAGCAACGGAGGTTTGCTGTTTAGTGGTGCTATCATTTAAAGGGTGTTACAGTTCTGGTCTAGGTGAGGATTTAGCTTTGAACATTTTGTGAGATATTCAGAAACCACTCTATGAGATGTCAACGAGCATGCAATTCTAAGGGGTATCAAAAGTTTATTTGATGAAAATCGGTTTTGAAATGGCTGAGATATCCAAAACCAAGGTGAAACAAAGAGATCCTAATAAAAGGCGTGGCCTGTAGTCTTTTATAATTATCACTTTTTGGGATATCTCAGCCATTTGAAAGCCAATTTTAATCAAATAAACGTTGAATCCTTCTTACAATTACATGCTCTTTCATATTTCATAAGAGGTTTCTCAATATCTCACTTAGGAATGTAAAAAACATGAATCCCCACCTCAACCAGTACTGTACAGCCCCTTTAAACTGCTTGTCTGTGTATTGGTTAGATTTTTTTTTTCTGCTGCTTTCGTTCGGCATGGTTCTGTGAGATCATGGCTGGTCCAACCATCAACAAAATGAAATCGAAACTTTGAGCGCTGTATTATCTTCATTGTTATTATCATTATTATCATTATTATTATTATCATTATCATTGTTATTATTATTATTATTATTATTATCATTATTATCATTATTATTATCATTATTATTATTATTAACATTATCATTATTATTATTATTATTATTATTGTTATCATTATCATTATTATCATCATTATTATCATCATTATTATTATCATTATTATTATCATTATTATTATTATTATTATTATCATTATCATCATCATTATCATCATCATCGTCATCATCATCATCATTAATAAGGGTGAATGGTTTCCTGTATTTACCAACTCTTAAGGGCCTTTAACCTAGGTGTAGAAAAGCCAAGCCTGGGGGTCTAGAAAAGATGTGTCATTGGAGATTGAAATGACAGGTAGCAGCTGGCATGTTTATGGCAAACACGCACCGAGATGCAAATCAATAAGACAAACATTTTTACATGAACGTGCCTATAGAACACCCCTTGAAATAAAAAAAAAAATAGGCTCACTAAAACCTCATGGAATACTAAACTTTTTTCCGCTGCTAAGCGTTGAACGCAATTTTGAGGAAAGATAAAAATGTGCCACGATACCCGATATTGATTTTTTTTCTGACAAAATTGCACCAAAGCTCTGCAGAGCACAAATATTGCTTGGATCATTGAAATGAGTGAAATAAATGGAAATAACTAGTGATGATCATTACCTTTAACATAAAGGAGTAATCTGGGTCGAAAACAAGAAACACGCTATATTTATTCCTATATCAATGGTCTTGCATTTAGCAAACAGGATTTTGTTGAGATTTGAGGCAGCAGGTGGAACAAAATGACTGTGTCTTCATTATTTGTCAAAAAATAGAATGAAATTATATTGATTGATTATAATAATAATGATAGTAATAATGCTGCTGCTGATAAGAATAATGATGATGATGATGGTAGTAACAACAACAACAATAATAATAATAATGATAATGATAATAATAATGATAATAATAATAATGATAAGAAGAAGAAGAAGAAGAAGAAGAGGGTGAAGCTAATCTGCCAAGAGAAACTGCCAAGAGAAACCCTTTGTATAAGTATAAGAAAACAGAGCTTCAAGGCTTGAATTGTTAAAATCAGAATTGTTTGGCACAGAACACGCGTGCGCAGGGACCTAGTGCAATATGAATTGATGAGTTGAATTATATATTTGTTGTTGCCAACGTGCATTTGCCAATTTGTTATATTGTTCTATTTCCTTTTGCATATGTGTATGTTTGTATTTTTGAAGACTGTTACGACAGCTTTTATGCCAAAGTGCATGACAATAATTGACTTGAATCTTGAAATATTTTTGCTCAACTGATTCTTACCTCTGTATAGCGGCCAGTTTCTTCCATTTACTTCCAGCAGACGGCTCCCTGTTTCCCGCCATGTTTGCATTTAATGTTCGCATCGACTTGCGATATGCTTGATATCGATACTATATTGCTGCCACTTTGTTGTGTGTCCACTGAATGTTGCTGACGAGGAGTATGATATAGTCACACTTATTGTGGAACTCACTCAGGTTTTATCCGTTTGCAATGCCAGAAACCACTAGGTTAACGGTGTGGAACAACATCAGGTATTCCATCTGATTACTATCCTAACTCACAGTTTGTCGAAGAGGTCATCGTCACTTGAGAAGAATCCATTCAAGTGAATATTACCACAAAACAATCGATTGGATCTCCTCTCACCTCCCTGATTGGATCCTTCTCTAGCAAAAGGTCATCAGTTTCAAAGATAGGACCACCAAATATGAATAAAAGGCAGGTATAAAAAGGTACGCTGTACGTGTCAAGCATTGGCTCCCGTCGACAAATAAAAACGTCGGCCGTTTGAAGGAGAAATCGGCACCAGTTGTGAACGAGTTACATCGGGAGACTTTCGGGAGATATCAAACTGATGTGACCGATGTTGATGTTGTCCTCCGCCGATGCAGTTTTTCAGGTAGGTGGGATATGAGTGTTCACATAATTTACTGCTCAAGTCGACACCGTGCATCAGATATTTTCATTCCCTTAGCCGGAAAAGCAAGTCGCTCGTTATCAATCACACCGCTTGCGACTTTTCAAGCTCCAGACTCACAAATGACACTGTGCATGGTTTGATGTTACCCTTTTATGAACCAAGCCGTTTTAGCCGAAGTCGACATATAGAAGTGAGAACAGATTAAAATGCAGTGGACCGTTGAAAACAGAGATATAGGTATATAATATGATGTCAAATATTTCCGGCAGGCCGTCACCGAACGCTGCAGTCATCTCCTGCTCAATCTTCGCTCCGCTGGGGGTGACGAGTTCCTGACGCTCGGGATCAAGCGAAGAAAAGAAGGGGAAATATAGGAACGCGTCTTCGAACAAGCCAAACTTTTTCGACAGAATAATGTCAACCACCTCGAAGTTTTCACTGGCGCGGAATATCGGATTTCATACGGCTGGGGGTCGTGGCACGGATCGTAGGCAAGGTCAAGTGATGTCCTAAATGTTGACTATCCGATGGAATGTGACGAGGTACCCCTCGTTGTTGAGAAGAAGGCTGACTGTTTGAACTCCATTTCGGAGTCGAAGAGAACGGTCATGGCTTGGGGCCACGACATCAAGGATGAAACCTGATCATGTGGCGATCCTTTTTTTTCTTGGGATGATGGGGTGGGGATTGTTGTATCCCCATCCCCGTCATGTGGAAATGATTTGGTGTTTGTCAAAGATGTGCAAGTAGTGTCTTGTCGTCCCAATTCGCTTAACCCCACTGAGAGCGACAACTTAAGATATCATTAAAACCTTTTTGCAGCATGGCATCAACACAGATAATCTTCATGGCCCCCCATTTCTAAGTCAGCTTGGACCCCAGCGTATAGAGCAACTGACCATTATGGGTGAAGAGGTAAAACATATCTCAAATAGTCACTGATCTTGATAAAAGAAATGACTCTCAATTTGTCCATGCATTGTTTCACTTACGTTTCCCTTTGGGTGAAGAGGTAGTGCGTCGTCAAGACGCCGTAGAAGAAATGATGGATTGTCCATAGCAAGTATATGGGGTCTTTTTCCATGCATCTCGTCGCGTATTTCTCAACCTATAACAGATCATGTACCTTCATCATTTCATCAAATATTCTGCGTAAAGAAGTTTGCCATTTTGTCAAGCGCAATGAAAATTACAGTCTATAAGAAACCTGAATTACTGCTGTAAAAAACAAACAAACAAACAAACAAAGACAGGAACAACCACACTTGAATAGGAATACATTAAGACAACTATACATAAGACGGCAACAGCCGATCAAACAACCTTCACTTTTGCCTTCTTCCTGTTCCTTCTTCTTCTTCTCCTCCTTCTTTTTCCTCTCCCTTTCCCCCTCTTCCTCATTATCCTCTTCAGAACAGGTTGCTAGCATTTCGACCAGGCAAAGTTCAAAGTGATGTGTTTAGTGAGTTGTAGACGACATAGCAACTAAATTATCACGGACAGCTGGATGGCAAGAAAAAAAAAATTACAACGTGACCTGCGCAACCTTTACGGTCATATTTCTTCGATCGTTTAGCCTGGAAATTATATTGGTACACTAAAGGAATAGAAGGGCAAGAAGGGTGATGTTGCAGCAAGGGGTGTAACGGTTTTGAGGGATTTCGCTAGTCTCTTGAATGGAGATGCCCCCTGCGGTTCAAGAGCTTCGTTGAACAAAACCATGCGAATAGTGCTATTACCAACGGCGTGGGAAATTGTTGTTCTTTTCTTTAAGAACATAGGTATTGCTCATATCGATGATGTTGAACGCGAGTCATTCATTGTGTGTATATCCCCCTCGCTGCATGAATGATAATACGCGTTGAGGTGGAATAATGTATAGGTAATTATAATCCATGTTTTATGTCTGTCTGGAAGCACAATGTGGAAGCACTTCGTAGCATTGGTGGAGATGAGGATTGGGCTCTTAACTATATTCAAGATACCAAGAAACCACTTATGAAATAGAGTATGCCATTCTCAGAGGAATTCAAAGTTTATTTCATTATTAATCAGTTTTGGAATGGCTGAGACATAAAAAAAGAGTAAAACAAAACGATCGTAATTAAGGTGGGTCCCACCTTTTATTATGATTGCTCTATTTTGGATATCCCAGCCATTTCAAAACCAATTTTCATCGAATGAATGTTGAATCCCTCTTGGAATTACTTGCTCTTTCATAATATCATAAGAGGCGCTTCTCATTATCTTGCCAAAAAATGTTTGAAACCTGAAGTTAGGTCTAAACCAAAACTATACGATTCCTTTCACGATTTAGTTCGGCAACACGAACTGTGTTTGATATTCATGGTATAGACACCCCCCCCCCCCCCCCGGAAAAAAAAAAGCAAAGCAAAAAAGCAAAACAAAAGCAGAACGGGACTTCCCCTATGTGTCGACTCACATTATGCAGTAAATCACGACAAGGGAAACCTTTCATGGGTGTCTACTATCATTCTTCCTCGGCTATTCATCTACTATTATGAGACCAGACTTGAAACACCTGCAGGCAAGAACGCACGTCCACATCCAGAACAGGTATCGAATAATGGAATCGACCATATATGAGGAACACTGAGAAAAGCAACTAACAACAACACAGAAGAGACCAATACGTAATACAACTTATAATCCGTATAGTGTGTGATTCTGTAAGATGTAAATTCTTTGTCTTGTTTCGAATCATTGTTTCTATTTGCCTATATCGTTACCTGGAAACGGTTTGCTGTTAGATAAATTGAGATTCCATGTCCCCTTGGCCACTCCAAGATTTGATGTTAGTCGAACGATAATAATGAACGTTTACTAGGGACTCTGCCTGCTTGTCGAGTGCTGTTTCTCCAACGAGTAACTTTACTTTCAAGCGCTCACTTTGCTGAGGGTATCATATAATGCGGAGGTAATTTGCATCTCAAGGATGCCTGCTGTAGAACACCACTTAATTTGAGGTCCCGACATCCAAATATGGTCACAAAATTCGTGATACTTCTACATTTATTTTTGTTATAAGGTCCGCAGATGGAACCGTTTCTCTCCAACCACCACATTTGTTCGATAAGTTGTTTATCAGCGTTGCTCCAAATGTATAATCATTCACTTAAGATTAAAAAGCGCCCACAAGCGTTTTTATCATCTGAAGTTAAACAGAATTTTTGCACAGTGAGATGGTAGCGTTGGAATACAAAATTATAAGATAATGGTAACAAAGATCAAATGGGAATTAACACACACAAAAAAACAACAACAGCAACAAAGGGTTATTACCCCCATCTATCACTGTGATATCTCAAGTCAATTACCAATGACGTGGCCAAAGCAAACTTGCTATAATAATTCAAGCGAGTTCTTCGGGTGATTTCAGTATCGTTGTCGACCGGAAATGAGTGCTTTACAAAGTAGTGATGATAGTATAGAAAGATGACTTCAAAGAAATGGTCATGACAAGGGTACATCCTAACGGGTATAGCTACTTTGTCTTCCTTAAAACTGCCGATGCTTTTCTGACCGTTATCAACTTTGCTTGGGTCCCTTAATTGAGTGATCCGTTTGGGAGATTCAATTCAAACGAAGAATCTCTTTTTAACAGGAATGTTTTGTTATTGTAAAAATGGTTCCTAACAGCATATAGTTTTTCAGTAAAGCGCTAAATAAGATTGCTCGTAAATAATGTCAAAGAAAACCGTGAAATGATTTGTAAAGAAATAGAAATATTAATCGAAAATAAAAGAAGTAAAAAATAATACTGTCCATCATGCCACGCATAGTTTCGAGTGTATATTTCATTTGCTTTCTGTTTACATGGTTTCTGGAATCGACTTCCCGTATTTTATTCTTATCTAACAGCAGCCTGTATTTCTCTCAAAATACAGTCAATTAACTCCGTGTAAGTCGACGGCGCAAATGTCAAGTAATCGGATAATGAAGTCAAAGTCCCAGTTTACATTCACAGCCTTACACGTGTGTTATTTCCTTTGCACACCAGACACGCAAAAGTCGAATGTCGGCTTTGGACCATCGCACACTATGTAATTTTAGGTCCCACTACTGACAGACTTTAGATCCGAAATAAATCACAATGGCCTCAGAAGAAACGCGCTGGTTTATTTCAGATCCAAAGTCGATTGGTCGTGAGACCAAAAGTCGTCAAGTGTACGGCGGGCTTTTTATACGATGTATTTTCCTCAGTCCGGGCCATCAAGATTGACACACGCGGAGGTGACTGCATATGAATTTTATTGAAGAAAAGCGACGTAAACTCCATCAACTGCGACACTGCTTGCAGATGATGCACTGCCGGCGCTATATGCATTATACTGACTCACTTGTGTTATATGCCACTTACTTGATGGTGTTGATGACCCCCCTTAACTTCAGAGCAGCAGTACTCCAGTTTGATGATGCGCTCGACATGGCCACCTTCCTAAGACAATTCACTCCAGATTCAATCGATCACAAAAAGCTTGTTTCCAGAGAATGATGCATCTCGCAGCCACTGACGAGCGCATTCTGAATTCTGATTTCAGCAGTTATTTTGCGTTTTGCTTCCTGATTGATCCCTCGCGTTGAACAAACATTAGAGAGAAAGAAGCGATAGATGAATAAGTGCACTCCCTCATTGCGCCACAAAGCAATGTGCTAAGTATGAAGAACCGCTTCTACATCGTACTCTATAAACAGGTTGCTTCTCTGCCGTTCTAACATCTGAACACTGAGCTAAGTATCTATCCGAGTTGCATCTTTTGGAAGCCAGATCACTGTTTGCAATTGACCGCTCGTAATCGCAATAAGCTGTTCGGTATCGAGGCAATAAAACAATAAAACGTCGCTACGCGTATGAACAGGTTACAGCAAAGCATCTCCTTATCTGCTCTTATCAAAGTAATACTCCCGTTAAGAGTGAATGGCGTGGTGCTAAGCTAAATCAAGGCCGCCACCATGCGCGCACACACACAAAATGGAACAGGTGAATCACGAACAAAGAAAAATAAAATAAATCACAAAGACAAATGTATCGATAACACAGGCAGTCAAACAGCTTTAGACTGCAATCTTGACTTTGAAGATCTCGGCATGCCAATCTGAGTATATGGATCTCGCCGCGAAATCGTCCAATGCAAAATTTTGGGTGAGACTCGATGTTTTAAGAAGAAGTCAGTTAAAAACAAAAACAAAAGCGGAGATCTTATTCCATTCCAAACCAGTAAGTAGTCAATCTTAGCAACGATGACGTCATTCTCCCTTTATGTTTCACGCCTTTTCTTTACCTGGTATAATTCCCACAGTTCTATATCTCGTAAATGAGCACCTATCCACAATGAATAGTGTGGACATAAAGCTTTCAAGGCACCAGACCAAAGCGATCCATGAAGTAGTATCACATACTCGTAATTTATGAAGTGCCAGATTTAAGCAAGAAAATTATTCAGGCGCGATGGGAGACATAATTGATCTATGTATACATGACAAGGAACGTTGTGAAAGATGTAGGCTTGTTTTTAGAAACCGAAAGGAGCAATTACAGTTAAGAAAGCATCCAAGCTGTATTGACAATGCTCACAAAATGTTATATTCCATTTTCTGGCAAAATTGTCAATGCTTATTGGAATTACTCGATGTCCTTGGACAATAGTTACACCTATTCTCTTCTGTTTAAATTTGCTCTTTATGGACCGTTAAATGTAATGGTCTTGTGATCACGCATATTGTATTTATCATATGACTGTGACCAGAAAGCCTAAGTACTTAGTAATACATGGCGATCTCCAATCTACAGTAATCCCAAAGAGATTTTTTCTCCTCCGGGGAAAATCTCTTTGAGTAATCCTCGATAGAGAAAAATGAGACACTGCGACAATAGTTTCCTTCGTCACCAACGTAAGGGGCGCGTTTCCATTGCTCTTGATAGTGTTACTTGATAGGGACACTAGCTCTTGAGCATAAAAATTGATGATGATTTCTCTCGTTGACAATGTTGACTCGTGAGGACCACTCATACCTCACCACCAAAGCCCCTCCTCCTCCTTCTCCTGCTTCTGCCCCCTCCCCCTGAGACAACAACTTATCCATAACTGTCATGAAATTAGAGCGTTTTTATGGTGATAGTGTAAAAGGACGCATAATATAATAATACCAATACATGATTTATGATGCGTGACAAGTATGAAATGGGTGTGTATACTATACATTTATGCATTACTAAAAGCTTATTCCTGATGAAAAACACAAAAAGAATCTTGTCTGAGTCTTCATAGTAAGGAGGAAACTAATACTATATTGAAATGCTCATGCATTAGGATTAAGTGAAAAACAACAAATCTTGCCTGAGGCTTGCCCGACCTTGGATGCAGACAAGAATATGACATTGTGTTTGACTTAAATGAGAACAAAATTAATTGTGTGTGTTACAACAATAACATGTCAGTGATGTATACTTTCACGGGTTCTTTAATAGAATAACATATGCACCGTGATATATTTGACTTTACTCATTAGAATAAATCGGACATAAAATGAGGACGTTATGTACGTTTTAAGTTTCCCATGCTTTCACCAATACATACCAATGGAAGTCATCACTTGACGACTATCATGATTATGTGTAGTTCAAACGGAGACTTCTAAAATTGCGATATGCGGGCGCACATTGGCGTGCGTCGCTTCTGACATTATCACCTTTGTCAATTCACGTACGTGGTTACAACTATGCGACTGACATCACTGATTTGTGAGAATATGAAATATTTGAGACATCCATTACTGTCTTGTTTCATGTCCTAATTTTGATGATCATTCTGCCCTTCCAATCTTACCCTTTTCATTAAAGCTATAGATTGAACATTATGCCGAATTGCACTTTACAAACTTCTAAATCAAACGGCTCGTTGCTAGGTCCTGGGGTAGAAAAAAAAATCCATAATCATGTTTGAATACATCTGGAAACCGGCTTATTTCGATAAATCCGTCATCTCTTTCACATGGTATCAGTGAAGCCTACTTAGCTGTCATTAATACTGTGATTATCAAAGCGTGACGAATTCATGGCGTCATAATCTTTTCTTTGTCCTTCTGTCCTTATTCTCTTTCTTCTTCTTCATCATTTTTTTTTTTTGCTGATTTATCTTACCCGCGTTCAGATCCACTTCATAGAGTACTTCAGCGCACCTGCCTGCGTTTACACTGGACCTAATCTTGTTCACTTTCATTGTCAACGCCTATCTTTACTTTCAAAAGGTATCCTTATCCTTTTTCAACCCTGTTCTTTCCCAATCCCTTGTTCTCACACACGCTATGAAACGCACACAAACGCACGGACACATGCATGTACGCTCACTGTATGTCCTTCCTGAACATCCCTATTGTATACTGAATCCTTATAGCGTTCCTCCCTCTCGCTTAACGTTCATCCAGATTTACCGCGGATCCAGTTGTTCTGTCAGAAGCTCCCTTAAAGTCCTATTTGCTAGGAATATGCAAATATTGATCGAGCGCCAAGAATTCTGAAACTGCGAGGAAACGTCACCATATAGCATATACACGTGACGTAATGATTTAACTACAAGTCACGTTTTTCGCAGACGAATGCTGTTAGTATTTTAGTGGTTGAATAATCTATTGAGATAAGTTGAATTGAGGTCCCTCCACGGCTGTCCCTAATGTGTAGGGCCTGGACTAGCTATTCTTAAACAAACAAATTTTCCTCGTAATTAATGCTCTTTCATATCGCTTTTTCTTGGGTTCGCCGTAAAAGTGTCAGTGTAATTAATGCCCTATCTTGCTGGCTTCGCTGTAAAAAAAGTAATATCAGAGGTAATTATGGACACACATTAATGATATTCAATCTTTCCCTGATTTTTATCTCATAGCTTTCACTGATATACTATACGTAAGTGTAACTCGCATACAGTGTATATGTTTACTATATACTATTCATTCATTTCAAAGTCAGTCCATTTTGGGAGATTTGTCCCTGGCATACTGTGTCAGATTTTTACGTGAGTTGATATATTGATAGATCAGAATGATTATCATATTATGCACCAAGTAAAAAGTGTGAACCATACTGCGTATTATAATGGTGTCCGTGCACGTATGAGATGGGCTCATAAATAGCGTAAACTATAATACAGGATATGATGACGAATGATGTCCATTATTCCGAAGGTTCGTTAGTCCGAAAATGAAATAATGTTCTTTGTTTCGAAGGTTCTTTAATCCGACATTGAAATAAGGTTCGTTAGTCAGAAAATAGCCAAAAACAAAGAAACAAACAAAAAACAAATACAGAAACAATATCCAACGTACTGACGAACCTTCGGAATTAACGAACCTTCAGACACCCCAGAAAAATATTTCTTAACTCATTTCATTTTTGGAACTACAAACCTTCGGAATAACGAACTGTAATCGATAGGCAGAATGGTACCATGCTACAAATAGAACGTGGGGCTGCTTTTTTTTTCTACTTGAATCCAATCTCATTTACTCCTCACACGACCCCTGAAGCATACTCAAACGAGCTTTTGATTTCGTAGGATGGGTTCGGAGTGATAGCATTTAAGATTTGCATATACTATGCTTCTGTGGTATGAACAAACATAATACACGCTGTAGCCGAATGAGCACAGAAAGTCTTAAAGAAACTCTCAGAGTTGTGTTCTTCTATTTATTCAATTACTGGTAAGTGTTTACCAACAGTCAGAGCATACTCGCCAAGTATAGCTCCATTTGGATTGAAATAACAGAGTGTCTACATTGGGGTTGCTACAGAGTAACATAGTTTCCCTCGCCACAGATTGGATTCCAGCGCGTTTCGATCTTTCTCTTCTGAAGTTCTGTTCCACACCATGTCATTACGTGTGATAGAGTAAAAACAGACTAACATGATGACAAGACTGCATCTTGATACAAATTGTACACAATATAAACAAAGTTATGTTAAGTTTTAACTTTTTCTCCGAAACATGATTTCGGTTAAAAAACAACAACTATACACTCGAACTGAATATTAATGGGCGATTGTGGCATCATCTTATAATTTACTCCTTTGGTTTGTATACAAAAATGTATATTGTTACTCAACTCATGATGTTGGTCTATTATTTAGCAACCAGAACCCCGTCCTCCCATTAAAAGCCATCAGGACACTCTCCAGTAATTTTATGAGACGGATAACTTACTGATTTCAAGTTAAAGAAAGAAAATATTTTGTAAATAATTATTTATGTGCGGCTTGCGCGTTAACTCAAATGGTCATTTATGATGATGTAATGTAACATACATTTTTCTCTATGTCACTGAGATAAGCACTCAATGGTAAGATGTGGGGCTTAAAGGGACATTCCAGACGATTTTCATAATTTCACATCATTAGTACATAAATCGACAACTCCATGTGTAGATTTGTGGAATTTATTGTTGTTCTTGATCAGAGAAATAATACTTTGAAAAAACTTAAACAAATTACACTGAACAAGGATGATGACATAGGAGGTTCACATATTTCAGAAATGTAGCAGTGCAATTCAATTATATACCGCTTGCTTGCGACTTCACCTGTGTATAATCTATGCATGCCTTCTTCTTTTGTTCTGCTTCCTTGAGCCTCAACCCATGCATACTTATGGTGACTCTACCATGTCATCATCCTTGTTCACTGCAATTTGTTCTAAATTTTGAAAATACTCTTATTTTCATCCCATTTATCATAAATTCTGAAACTCTGTCCTCAGTATAACTAATTCATAGTTGTTCAAATGCAAAAATCTGAAAATCATCCGGAGGTCTCCTTTAATAATCATTCATGTAATCTTTTGGTGCTTGTCAGCTCATCCACCTGACAGCAACAAAGTGTTCATTACATCCTAGTATTTGGAAACGATAACAGAAAAGTTTGTTAATGAATTGGAATACAAAACAGGTGCTCCACATATTGACGGGCCATTCTGGTAACCGATATAGTCTACACCCAAGTACATTCTTTGATTGTATACATGAATTCCATAGTATTGTTACGTCGGGCAACCTTATGCATTTTGTCGCTTTGATATCGAGCGAAGTGCCTAACCAACTGAGAAAAAAAGAGAGGTTATTTGGAAAATGTGCACGAGCGCTAATAACAAACTGGCTTTTTCCATGAAACAGAATAGATGAGAAAGGAAAAAGACACCCTGGAAAAGATTTCGAATGTGTTCTTTGTATGTCTTGATTCAGTGAGTGCTTCCGCGACTGAAATCTGGGCCCCGTCTTATAAAGACTTGTGATTGATTCAAATCAATCGCAACTTAACGATTGAATGCAAATCCATCTTATAAAAAAGTTATGATTGAAATTAAGACGGAAAACTGCAATCAATCAATCACAGGTTGCGATTGATTGCAGCTTTCAAGAGATTTGTAATTTATTGATTTCTATCACAAGTTTTATAAGACAGGGCCCTGCGGTTATAAAATTTTATGGTAGAGAAACTAAGAAACATTGGTTCAACTTGTCATCTTTACCAGTGTCACAAGTACTGGAAGCACCTTAAGGGTTGCAACTTTGCACCTTTCAGACCAGTGTCGACCTTTAATGGTGCACCCTGTGTGACACTGGTATAAAGGTGCAAAGTTAAACCTATTTTTCTTTAGAGTGTTTTCATATGTACAATACATACCCACGTACATACACACGCACATACACACGTATACGTGTGTATGATGTACTTGTGTATGTATGTGGGTATGTATTGTATTGTGTTATGAATGAGTGTTTTTGTGTTTTCGTAATTGTCAAAAGAACCATATTCTCTTGTGACGATGAATATCAAACATGATGTCAACGCCTTGCTGAAAATTCACCCCATTAGCTTACAATAATTGTCATATTGTAACTCTTATAAGAGTTTGATGTATAGAACTGAATAAATTGATAGTCACTAGGTGTACTCATGTCTGCTTCATCATGAATGACTGAATCGATATCTGGATCATCAGCTGAAATGTGGTGCGAAAAAAGTAATAAGAAACTCAGATTATAAATATAAGAGCAGATTATGATTATGGAGGATGAGTATACATAAAATGTCTATTATAGAAAGTGTCTTCTAATGAATACCGCTTTTTAATGTCTGCGAAAAGTTAAATTCAGTGACAGAATGAAAAAGGAAGAGAAAAAGAGAGAGATAGATGGAAATATTGGTATATCATTATGTATACATACAATACATACATGTTTCCTTCTTGAAGAGAAAAGTTAAAGAAAGGGAAGGAGATCCCTCGAGTACTCACGCGGCACCTACTCCCCAAATGCCCCTCTTTGATCTCGTCTTGCCCGCCGTCCCTCCTCCGGTCGATTCGTCGCTGTGGTCCGAATCATGGGCGCGACGCACGTTGGCGCTTGCTCGCTCCTTTCTCTTCAACAACTCCACGGTTCCCATTAACATCTTCTTGGCTGAAAGTAAAATCCTATCACCGCACAATGTTACCAATAAACAAAACAAATCAAAACAAAGGAGTTTACAATATGGCGGAGGCGTGATTACGAATTCCCGAATAACAACTAAGATGATGACTTTTTGACATGCCCATCAGTCTCGGCTTTCATTTAGCACTATTTTCATTGGTCATACTTTTGTCGTCGTGTATTGGCGAGGTATAGTCCCATTGAGCATCCAGTTGCAAAACGCGTCGAAACAATGGGCCCTTTTTCTTATTTTACTGTATACAGTCTCAAGTCGAATACATGAACACATTCAATGCCATGATTTATGTGGTTCTGTCCGCGAGCGATCGATATCATCAATAATGTTCTTGTTATCACAGATCGTGTGCGCGCTGATCCTTATCAACATCTATTGTATTCCATAAACCGTGCAGATGTATACACCTTTGACGATAACACAGCGACAACAAAAAAAAGTCGCAGCTGATCTCCGTGATGTTCACTCTTCACACATCCATTTAACACTGCCTGGCGGAGAAGGTACTAAACCATATAGGAGAGAAAGTGTTCACCTGTGTGTGTGTGTGTGTGTGTGTGTGTGTGTGTGTGTGTGTGTGTGTGTGTGTGTGTGTGTGTGTGTGTGTGTGTGTGTGTGTGTGTGTGTGTGTGTGTGTGTGTGTGTGTGTGTGTGTGTGTGTGTGTGTGTGTGTGTGTACTGCATCGCGTATGCAACTGTATTGGCAGAGCGTGACGTTGTGATGTTACGTAAACGAACCGTGACGAACAGACCGAAACAGGTTTTAGTGGCGCCTCGGCCAGAATATAAGATCGTGTGGGCGTTGCCTTTTCGTACGCCAATCAGTTCAGCCATGGACCTAATATACATGGACTGTTCACTGCAGTCTTTTTTGATGTAATGATCGTCGCCGACACCTGATTATGTGCATCTTAATGAGTTCATTCAGGTGTCTGGACAATAACGACTGTGTGATCATGTATCGTCACTAACAAAATAATATTTTCCCCCCATTTCAGTCTTGTTTCGCTGATGTGCCTTTTTCATACGGAAATATCTTTGAATAAATACAGATGATGAGGAGCAGCAAACCTGAGATCATTACAAATTTTGTGTCAAAAGATGGGTAATTGTTGATTCGCACATTTTCGCACACGCATAAGACCTTGTCTAATGGCAAGATATAAGCATCTGTTCTCTACCATCGCCGTCCCTTTTTGCTCTGGAATAAGCTGGAGAAAAGTGAAATATTGAGATAACAAAAGACAATCATTCTGCCAAAGTGTTAGCTTTCTTTTAAAAACTGCCTGTTTCTCCCAAGCGAAATTGTTTGAGATATGATTTCCTAACAAACACCACAACTGCACATTCACTTTGCTTGATTTTTGTGAGTTATTTTCTTCTGCGCATATAGTTTTAGATTTCTCGAATCTCCGTCTTGTTCTTCCCCCGGCTTGCTGGCGGTGACGATCATGGGATCAAAGCAGTGAAGCATGCAAAAAATGTCTTTATGGCGCTTTTGAGATGTACGGGTGCATAGATTAATCAGCGATACGATGAATGTCCGTGTGTATTAGGTCCATGGTTCAGCGAATGTGATCAGATCTTCCAATGATGAACTGCACTGAGATATTGAGCGATACAAAACTGGCTTAACATATTGACTACCGAAGTTTGAAGGGTTTACTGTGCAAAATATATATACTTGCAGAGATTTTAGATTCTCGTGGGGTATGGATCTAGTCCATTGTAATCATAATGATTTTTATCTGACAATCTGGCTCTCTATCTATCTCTTTATCTCCCTTCTCTCTTTTTGCTCTGTCTCTATCCTAAAATAGAAATATATTTTGTGGGGTATAGATCTAGTCCATTGTAATCATAATAATTTTTATCTGACAATCTGTCTCTCTATCTATCTCTATATCTCCCTTCTCTCTTTTCACTCTATCTCTATCCAAAAATAGAGTAGATTATTTTGCCTCATTTCGGAGAGGGCAAGCGCGATAACCCACTTGGATCCTAAACTCGGACGACTAAAAATAACACATTCTTTTCTCATGATACTTAGCATACGTGGTCTCAATATCAATTGCATCGTAGAATGTATGTCGAGCAAAGCTAGGATCACCATCATGATTATCAATGATATAGATCATTACTAATGTCTTGAAGACACAAAGTTTCAGATGCGACCTCAACAAGTTGAATAGAGGTATAGATCTTGAGACGATGACGAAATGACGGGAAAAAAAATAATATTAGGCCTATCCCACCATGGCTTCCCATTGACTACATCAACAATGAAAACATCTTACTTCCAAATTATCTATAAATGTACAAAGTTGTTTCGCTACTTAGAATAATTCAGCTTCCACCAGTCAGTTCTAATCACATAAAATAGATAACCCCACGCTTCGAAAATTCGGTTTTTTACAGCGGTGTATGTACAGTTGGCTTCTTGAACACCCTCATGAATAACAGAATAAAAAAAAAAATCTGACACAAAACCTACCTACACACACACACTAACACACACACATACACACACACACACACACACACACACACACACACACACACACACACATAAGTGATTAAACATGGGAAGGCGTGGGAGGCATATAGGCCTTCCGATGCATTTAACCTTGGAAGTTAGTCTGATTCGAGAAGCCCGAAGAGTGTCCTGCACTAAACAAATTAATTATGTGAAAGCTTGCACCCAAGTCACTCATGATTGTTTAAACTAACCAGTGCTGGCCCAAGGATGCCTTCGTCTCCATGGTGATAAGACGTCACTCTTCTTTTCGACAACATTCGTCTGTAATACACTGTGTAATGTGTTTGCTTTGAGGAACAATGCCATGATGGTGTTTACCTTTCTGAAGCACACGGAAAGCTTCCCATGTTGCAGTCTTCGTGTGGGCAGGAGTCTGACACCGCATTGTCACATTGTCTAATTTGCACATGCGACAGCAACCAATTTACTCTTTTCAGAAATTGAGTGTGAAACGCTTTTTAGATTTAATGGCTTCCTATTTTCAGAAAATAACTTTTCACTGTTGTGTTTGCTTGATTTAACCCCATTCATTCAGATCAATTCAAGCATAGGGTGTTTTTTTTTTTAACCTTAATGAAGCCAGATTTGTGATGTACGTGTACGTCTTACGACGACATTGTAAATACACATGGGATCATTCTAACATCGTCTTGTTTCATGCTATTTCCATTAACTTGGTGACTGAATCAACGTAAGAATAATTCCTGTATAAAAAAGAATGATATGTATGAAATTCATTAATGAATTTGCTTGAAACAAAGATCAGTGTTTTGTACACAGCAAGTAAAAGAGCTTAGTAATGTTAGTGAAGAGTCGATAAGGCTAATGTAAGAATGAAGTGTTTTCGTCATGCACGAAGGAATTTGATAGACGTTAATTTAAGACTCATCTTAAAAAAAAATGACAAGTAGACGTCCTTTCAGGATCTACACCAATGTGAACTAAAAACGTTAATGGGCTGTAATAGGGAACATGATGATAGCAACCTAACAATAAAACGTGAAGTTTATCATTCAGTCACTATTATGCTTTGAACAGTGAAACGGTGCGGTCAAAATGAGCTTCATGATTCTACTGTGAACTATGGTAACTCCCACTCGAATAAACCCGCTACAAAAAAAAAGATAAATAAATAGAATTGAAAGACAATCGAGATATCAAATAAAAGACGAAAAGTGTTTGAACCAACCAAGTCAGGGTGTAACTATTAAGGACAATATTCAGCAGCAAGTAAATGCCCGGGTGTATATATAGAGATACATCAACCGATATGTTACGTGTGGTTATTGCATTGTATATCTTTGCTGTCATTTACTATAGTAGCCACCGTAATCATCAACAAAACGCTTTCCCGTTCTGCATCCAAGCTGCACAAAAGCAGGGTATCTTAACCATGTTAACGTTTCCCATTTCGTGCATGCAGCAAATTCAATCCATAGTAACGCAAACAAAATAATAAGCGGCTGCGTTCCTAGAAAAGAGAGTGTGAGAGAGAAATACTTATGAAAGTGACGTAACAGAATGAAATGTTTGAACTTCGCAAGATGGTATTAGCTTGTTGAAGCTTATCTCGGAGGGACACTCTGACCACTAATTAAACACACTCGAGTTACTTCTCAATGAACTCGACCATTAGCGACCAATTGGTGAGTAGTTCGGCCAATTATCTGGACCTGGACAGTAGGTCGTATGAGAGTGCTGATGTCAGAAGAGAGCAGTCGCCGGGAACAGTCCCCGGGAACAGTATCCGGGAACAGTCCATGTTAGGCCAGAACTTCGCCATGGAGTTTTATTAATCAATTATTTAAGGTTTCACTTCAATGATATCTAAAGCAAGCAGAACAGCAGATCATATTTAATTAGCAGATCACGTGAACACGAAAGATTGACACAAAGAGCCAATATTCAAAACTCCCTAAAACAGTACAGTATTACACCACGTTTATATATCAACATGGCCACGAATGTGTGGGAGTGATTTCTATGATTCGTAAACGACAAACTTTGGGTAGTCGGTAAGTCTCCGGGCAGATATTCGGGTCTAAGTGTGATATTCATTCTTGTAAATTATGTTCTCTTTATCATGACTCCGAAAGAAAAACTTTATAGTTTCTCCGCTTTATCTTTATCGTCATTAGTATTTGGATGGCTTGATGAAAATTGACAATAAAAACGCTATAAGAGCCATGTACTCAGCTTTTCTTTTCTTTCTGTTTATTCAACTCCAAAGAACATGCTAAATCAAATATCAACGGGCATTATTTTGATCAGACCATGGTTGTGTATACTGATCGACAAGATAAGAGTAAAAACTAAAATCAAAATCACTATGCACAATCAAACGCAAACGATCTTTGACATCATTCTGTTCACAACTCTGAAATTCATCAAGAGATCTGAATGCTCTCAACGTGTCTCGTTGTGAATGTATATAGGCCTACAGAGTTGCACATATCGCGTAGGCCTCGATGACATTATTCTCACAATATATATAACTCTTATTTCTTACACAGAAATGTTATAATGTATGCAACAAGAAAATGTTCGGTAACATAACACTATAAGCAAGTTCTTATAATGCTATGCCTACTATCAAAATCGATCTCGGATCTGAACCTCCTGCATCCTTTTATTTGTACGAAAACAAAATAACAAGAGCAAGATAGAGAGAGCAAAATATAAGTTATGATGTTATGATCAATCAGCATTTTTTATGTTAGTTTCACAGTTGTTTTATTTCCCCAATTATTGTACAAATGAATTACATGATGATGATGATGATGATGATTATCATTATTATCATTATTATTCAATTCAATTCAATTTAATTCAATAGTTTATTCATTATTATCATTAATATTATTCTCAATACTAAAGAAGTATATGTAGAAGAATCCTTTGCATGATTTTCAATTCATGGTAAGTCTTTTAATGTAATTTCGGAACAATGGTGTCCACTGGAGATTAGTCGAAGGCGAAGTCATCGCCGGGGGGGGGGGGGGGGAGGGAATGTTAACTTCCATGACTCTTATATTTATGTCCGAATTTGACTGAGACTTCGGGTTAAAAATCTGCCTGTCCAATTCTTTTGGGTTGAATTTGATTTTATTTATCAAAATCAACTTATAAACATGGAATGGTGTGACAGTGTACATAGGATACAAGCTAAATATATAGCCCCTATGTATTTTTTGTTTTTTTTAGGGAAGCACAAATTAATAATATGGCCTAATATCCGTTTGTAGTTTCAGTACCTCCGTCGATCACTGTCATGTTTGTTTTTGCTGTTGTTTTTGTGTATATCACGTGAAAAATAGTTGCTGAGTGAATCATAAATGTGAAGTCAGTCTACTGTTTATTCTGTGAATATTACTCAGGAACGTATGGAGTATTGACTCGATAAACGTTGTTTTGGATGACATCACCAATAAAAACGGATTGTGGATCATCTACAAGTTCTAGCTAGTCTCTTCCCCAGTAGCGAGCTACAAGTGTACAAACAACAGATTAGTAATCAATTCATAAATGACAAGAATTCAAAATTGTTCATAAAACATTAAAGTCAAATTTGGCACGTCTATCAGTATGATTTAACAATGAAGTAATAAAGAACATGAGGCTATTTTGGTACAATGATGAGCATTACAAAGCCTATAAAATTAAATATACTGAGTCTGGAATATAGAGACTGTTTGTTCATTTTTTTTAATTTGGAGATTGCTTCTGTAAAAATGGCGACTGCCGGTAGTAGTGGAATACCTGAGAGTCTGAAATCAATTCGTCCTTTCTTGCTTGTCGCGAAAGAACATGATACCAGAGATCCTGTCATTGCATATTTTTGTGAGTACAATTGTATCCTAAAATTGTACCTCGGTTATTGACGAAACAGAGTTGTTTTTATGCGTGGAAGGAGCCAAGATACAGGTGTAAGCCATTATATGTAGTCCCATATATTGCCAAATATGTCAGTGAAAGTACAACAGAGATCAAAAGTTGTCAGCGCTTCATTTACTGATTATCTGTTCCATTCCTGTTTTGCATTGATGCAGGTCGATGCTATGCAGTAGAGATAGCAGTCAAAATGAAGGACAGACCGCCTGAAGTCACTGGCTACCTTGTCTCTCTGATGGACCAACTGGAATCGGTAATTTTACCTTAGCCATGGCATTGCCATTGGCATTAATAATTTTATTATTTAAATGTTAGGCCAAGTAAAAAAAGAAACCAGTTTCTCGTCCTCGCGCGCATCGATTTTGGCCGCCGCATCGATTTTTTTACTATTTACTATTTTCAAAATGGGGCTGAAAATACCAAGAAATTCATAATTCTCGTCCCAGCCCGCTCCCCGCCCGCATCGATTTTCAGTTACCGCATCGACTTTTTTGATATTTACTATTTTTTCGGCCGCCGAAAAAAAAAAGAGATCGACAATTCACCTACCAATCGTGACGTCTCATTTCTAATTTTTACGCCTTGCGTCCTCTACTTAGCTGTAGACTGTAGTACAGCTGTAGCTTCTGTGTGTAGTGCGTATGTAATAACGCATGCATTTCACACTGCGAGCTCGGCCGATCGGCAAGAAGGAATGACCCACAAAGCAGTCGAACTGCACTGTAGTTGGATGGGCAGCGCGGCGGGCCGGCCTACTGGGCTGTGATGTACAGCGCACTCGGTACGTCGTGAACGCGATAGCGGCAACATTTTTGCGAACAATCGCTGATATTCCACGCATATTTCGCGCGTTGTTCGTATTTTTCCCCGTTTCTGATATTTTAAGCGGATGAATTGTACTGCACAAATGCTTGTGAGGATTGTACGGTATCGAGTTTGTATACATTTTCATGTCATTGTGACTATGTGCATGTGTGTGCAGTGTCGGAAGGTACGGTGCCAGCAGGGAGGTCCACACCTCCCTGGTGCCAGTGCAGTGGCCGTGCCGCACCGTATATCGGCAAAGTGTGCGTGTTTTGTAGCTGTCCAGGGTCCCCATCCCCTGGTCTGTCACGGCGATACATTCTATTTTGAAGAGAAAATGAATGAGCTTTTCCAGCAAATGTAGAATTATTAAATGGGTGTATCTACAAAATAAATAACTTTTCCACGGATTCTGGTTTGTCTCGTATTTCAGCGGGATACTTTTCTTCACGATGTAAATTCACAGACACAGCCGTGAGTGGTATCATCTGTAGTGTGTACTGTTATACAATCATTCATCATCCAAATAATGAGTGATTTTCAAATGTCTTTTTAGAACATGAAGAAACATCTTTAAACGTTTAATGCTAGAATGCCATATCAGTATCATTTTGACATCCATCTGCAATTGTATACAAGCCAGTTTCCAGTTGAATGTGCTACAACACGATTGTACTGTGAAGAACTGCAGATACGTACAGCTGTGTGGACACAAAAAGTCACAAACACCAATAAATAAAGCAGTGTTTTGAATATCATGGAATTTATTTCAGTCGTACATTTGTTGAAAGACATGTTTTATACCTGTTTCAATTAATAGCACAATACATCAGAATTGCAAGTACACTGGTATCAGAAAAGCAATTACAACACTAAATACCAGTATTAAGATGGTCATTTTCCCTTGACATCTGTAGTGGAAAGAAAAAGCAAATGTATTTTTGCATGCATGAAGTTTCATTTCAAGTATGGTACATATATCTATTTGTTTGAAAATGCACAGAGTGCAGGCAAGACGTACACTTGGGACCTGGTCTCATAACACAGCTACCAGAGTGATATTTCATTTCATAAATTGAATATAGAAAAAAAGCCCCCTCTCGTTACCTTTCTCAGAATTACCGGACGAGAAACACATTGGATTATTACTTTCATTTTGACGATCCTTGAAAAAATAGTAAGATATCAAATAGTAAGGACCTCCCTCATCGCCTTGCTCAAAAAACGCGGACGAGAAACTACTTTCTTTTTTTACTTGGCCTTAGCTTAATTTCTTACAATTAACATTCAACAGAATGAAATCTAAATTACACTTATATTTGCAGTCATTGTGCAGTCGTATTGTATTTATTCCTCTGCGAGGGTCCTACACAGTTACCTGTGGATTTTGATTGAGACATCATGGGTGTATGCAAGGGGGGGTCGGGAGGGTCGTACGACCCCCCCAAATTTTCAAAAGGTCCACTTTTTGTAAAAGACATTTTTGTTTTTTGAGGGCTTTTTACTCTATATAGGCCTACAACAGGGAAAAAAAGTGACCGGTGTTCCAGCAAATTGTCAAAAACCTCGTAAATTTCGTAACTTAGTTTTAATATGCCATAATTTACCTTATTTCTAAGCCGCACTGCCATGCCGAAAAAGTCACTTTTGTATGCACCAAATGGCCCCATTTTAAGATACAAAATTCAAAAACTCCCTGCCGTGGGAGGGGGGACACCCCCCTCCCACACCCTCCCCCCGCTCGGTCGCTCCGCTCCCTCGCAAAGGCAAAGGTCCAAAAATTTTGATTACGACCCCCCCAGAAAAAATCCTGGATACACCCCTGGACATTGACAGAAACAAAATCAGGATTTTGTATTCTTTAACGTTACAGGTCTCCTACTAGTCTTACTGTATGTGATTTGTAGCTCACTAGACACGGGGTGTTGATATTTTTTAGCATTATTATTATTATTTGTTTTTATTTTAATGAATTCCAGCAAAAGAAAGCGTTGCTGGCACAGGGCAATGAAGCAGTAAGCAATGACCTCGTAGCGTCTGCCCATGTGGAGAACTATGCTCTCAAGCTTTTCTCGTTTGCGGATACAGAGGACAGAAAAGGGGTCTCCAACAGGTGAGTTCATTTATTTATGTCTGTAAAGACTTACCAGTACTGGGCCCGTTTCATAAAATTTGTCATCAGTGACAAGTTGTCATAGATGTGACAAGCTAGTGAAATCCTTGCATCTGATTGGCTGAGAGCAAATTTGTCATAGAAATGTGGCAGTTTTCACTGATGACAAGATCCACATATGTGTTGACCACTATTGTTGCCAATTGGTCAGTACGTAACCAAATCGCTGAATCATTAATATATGCATCATATATTTTTGAACATTTTTTCAATATTTTTTCTTTCTGCACAAGCCCACCTCTTCAAAAAAAAAAATCCTCCTGTTCATCTGTATTCATATCCCAGTTGTGACATCATCCTCCTGTAACACTTACAAGTTGAACAATGGACACAGTTATGTGCCCTATTATAAAATGGGTTCAAGAATGTAGCCAATAGGAAGCGCTGAAATGAGACACACCTCCTTCCTTTACTTCAGTACAATTGCACTGCCTGTAATCCTATGGTAGATTGCCAATCGTCTGTGCGCGTGGCGGCTCCTTTGATGAATTGCATGCATACGCGCTGTCAATCCTGTAAACAACTTCTAGTTCGGGCTGCCGGCCGGCCGGCCTGTCTTCCCTTGTGCATAACATGTGTGGCGTACGTACGTATACTCTACTATACGTACACTTTGTACAGTACAGTAGACCAAGCGTTATGGGACCGGACGCGTACATGGAGTCACTTTGAAGAGCAAATCCAACGA